>NC_090279.1:42764797-43066557 GCF_040414725.1 Anabrus simplex
TGATTGTGTAAAATGGTTCGTAGATGAGATGTATAACTTGGTGCACACGCTTGCGCCCTATTATTTTGATACGAAACCAATGTTAGCATTAACTGTTGAGCAAGAAAATGAATTTCTTTCGTCTACATTATGTCACATATGTGAGAAGGAAATTGCAGATAATGAAATTAAAGTTCGCGATCATTGTCATTTAACGGGTGTTTACAGGGGATCAGCACATCAATTGTGTAACTTACAGTATCGTAAAATTTCTATCTTGCCGGTAGCATTCCATAATTTGACAGCCTATGATGGTCATTTCATAATTAGAGAACTGCATAGGAAGGGAGGGGATGTTGTGACAAATCTCAGAACGAACATTAAACTATTAGCAGTGAACATGGAACGATACAAAGGATTTTCAAACTTTATACGTTATAACCAAAGACAGTGTGTTGAACTAAGATTTATAGACACTTACAACTTTATTCCTTTTTCGCTGGACAAAATGTCGCTATTACTTAGTGACGAGTCAAAGCTTGTAACGAGACGGTATTTCACCGATGATTTACAGTTTAAACTCGCTTCTCGGAAAGGGATATTTCCATACGAATATGTTACTAGTATGGAGGTGTTAGACGACACTAGTTTACCGTCAAGGAGTTCATTCTTTAGCTCTTTAAAGGGTGAAACTGTTTCGGAAGAAAACTACGCGTTTGCTCAGCTTATTTGGAATAAGTTTAACTGTAAATCGTTGGGTGAATATTCTGATCTTTACTTGAAAATCGATACTTTACTCTTGGCCGATGTATTTGAAAACTTTAGATTGAGTGGAAAAGAGACATATGGTATTGATGCCGCTCATTTCTACACGGTACCGTCTATGGCATGGAGTGCTATGAAGAAAATAACAGCTGTCCAGCTAGAATTACTTCAGGATATCGACATGCTGCAGTTTTTCGAACGCTCCATACGCGGTGGTAATGTGCAATGCGTTACGCGGCATGCAGTAGCAAATAACAAGTACATGTTAACATACGATGAGTCCAAACCGGAATCATACATAATGTACTTTGACGTGAACAATTTGTATGGATTCGCTATGCAACAGTTTCTTCCAACGGGCGGCTTTCAATGGGTCGAAAACGTTGAGAATTTAGACATTATGAATGTAGGAGATGAAGCAGATGTTGGGTTTATGGTAGAAGTTGATTTAATCTACCCGCTAGAACTTCATGATAAACATGCCGATTATCCATTGTGTCCTGAAAAATCTACGAAACTAATGAGCACTCTTTACAACAAGGAACGGTATGTTCTTCATTATAGGTTATTAAAACAGTGTGTAGAATTAGGTATGAAAGTAGCTCACATTTACAGAGCGATTCAGTTTAATCAGAGCGCATGGTTAAAATGCTACATTGATTTGAACACAGAGAAACGAAAGTTAGCAAAAAATGAGTTCGAGAAAAGTTTCTATAAATTAATGAATAACGCAATTTTTGGTCGTTCATTAATGAACGTAAGGAAGCTGCGCGACGTCAGATGGGTCACACAGTGGAAGGGACGTTATGGTGCTGGTACGTTGATCTCAAGAGCAAACTTCAAACGTCGTATTATAGTAGACGAACAGTGTATGGTTATCGAAATGAAGAAACTTCAAATTCATCACAATCAACCGGTTTACCTCGGTGCTACAATTTTAGATTTGTCAAAAATGAAAATGAACGATTTTCACTACAACGTTATTTTGAGAAACACAGAATCAAACTCACAACTACTCTACACTGACACCGACAGTTTAATATACAATTTTTCATTTGATATATATGAGTTTATGAAGGAAAATTCAGTTTTGTTTGATACAGGAAATTATGATGAAAATAATCCTTTCCAAATTGAAAGAAAAAATTCAGGTGAAATAGGTTTGATGAAGGATGAAAACGGTGGAAGTATTGTTGAAGAATTTGTAGGTTTGAGACCAAAGATGTATGCTATTAAGTTGTGTGAAAAAGAGAAACCTACATGTAAAGCTAAGGGTGTCAAAAAAAATGTTGTCGATCACCTTACAATTGATCAGTATAGACGTTGTCTGTATGAAGGTGAACAAGTGACCAAACTACAAGTGTGCATTACTTCCAATTCTCATTCTGTGTTCACGGTTCGTCAATACAAACTAGCACTCACAGGTAATGATGACAAAAGGTACATCACAGATAACAAAATTAATACATTACCATTTGGACATTACAGTCTTGCAGAGAAAAGAAGTATAACTAATGTATAGCTATCTTGCAAAGTAGGTTTGCTTTTTTTGTGAACACCTCCTCCACTTTGTCATCAGTTTACCCCTCTGTATGTAAAATAATGTAATTTTCTCTGAAGGTGAATATTAAGTAATAAGAGGAGAAGCTCCTATGATTACTTTAATCATTTTTATTTTAGAGAAACTTTTGTTTCATTCTGTAATTAATTAATGAAAAAAAATTGTAAGCTTATAGAATTTCAAACTAGATAAACATTTCACTCGCTGTTTCTTTTATTCAATGTATTGTACTGTATTTATACTTTTAAAGTACATTGCATACTATTATATTTATTTAATTATGAAAAAAAAAGGAACCTTATAGAATTACACTCGCTGTTTAAGTACATTGTATACTATTGTACTAACTAGTATTGTACTGTAAGTTAATTTTCTATCATTTATATATTAAAGTGCATTGTAAACCTTTATTTAATCTTTTTTCTTTTTCGAAAAAAATAAAAACTCTACACTAGATGATCAAAAAGTTGATTTTCTTTCAAACTATCCTGCGCAGCCTCTCCTTTTATTCCTTGTACTCTTAACTAAAGTAGGAGTAGGAGAATGAAAAAAAAGAGAACATATTTCTTTTTTACAATCAAGTTTATTGAATAGGAAACTACAGAGGTTTTTCAAAATATAAACTTCTGATTGAATTTGTAACTGCAACCACGAGGAGAGATCTGCAGAGACTGAATCTTCTACCGCCACCAGAGGAGAGTCCTGCAGAGGGGAAAAAAAGAAAGAAAAATTAGTTGATAGCAGCATAAAACAGAAAAAGCAAGCAAGAAAAAAAAGGAAACTATTTTTTTCTTTACCTTAATAATTGATGAAATAGTAACTAATATCAAGCTCAGACGTCGTTGTTGTTGTTGTTGTTGTTGATCCCACTATGAGGAGACACCTGCAGAGGAGAAAAAATAAATAAATTAGTTAGAAGCAGAATAAAACCGAAAAAAACAACCAAGGAAAAAAGGATGGTATTATATCTATATTTTTTTTCACCTTAATAATTGATGTATTAGTAGCTGATATCAAGCTCGGACGATGTCGTTGTTGTTAGCTCCTGAATCCTGACAAGCCTGGTGTAAGTTCGCCTTCAGATGATCTGGTAGATACTGCCAGAGCGCACTTAACTGATGTTGTTCGTAAATAGATAATATGTTTTCAGGGAAGAAAGCCCACTCAAATTTATTGAATCTGCTCACACCTTCTTTCTTAAATTTGTTTATCACTGAACACACTATTCTCATCACACCATCTGTCGATTTTAGCCAACTATGAACTGCGTGAACGTTGAACATAGCACAGCTGCCTGAATGTCTTGCAACATGTGGTAAATGGCGCGGACAGTCAACAGGGAAACACTCGTTACGCATTGTTCTTAAGTCAGGTACACCTTCTATAGTGTTCAAGTCAATTATGCATGTACGAGGATACTCTTGCAGTGCTAATAGACGTAACTCATTAACACAGTTGCACACAACCAGATATTGGTATTGTTGTTCACTGAGAAGATTGAAAAACGACGTAAGCGTGAAATCTAAATTAGGTACACTCATACCTAATAGAGCAGTAGATAACACATTTGTAGACGAATCTATATTACAACAGGCTATCTCGTAACCTCCAGTAGGTAACCTCTGAATGTCAACTATCACTCCTCTGGGTTTTGCACTCATGGTGTGCTTGATATCGAAGAACTGAAGCAGAGAATCTTCACTCTCTCGTTTATATACACTATTAGCAAGGAAAAAAAAGGAAGAAAAACTCGCGCAAGATTATTGGAAGAAAAATACTTCATTCGTTAGTGGTTTATAATTTATTATGCGATCATGAATAATAATGCAATGCAGAGTAGTGTTGGCTGGAATAGGTTCGTTCGTTTCAATTTCAACGCGAACATCTACAGAAGAAGATTTTATCGATTCAACCTGTTCCATGCAATTAACAACAACAATAGGACAATGCGAGTGAAATTCACTTCGTGATATGTTCGGTTCGGAACGATTATCATCAAGCTGATAGTACGCATTACGAAACTTGATGAACATATCATACAATTCACTGTAGTCACCATCGTTAAAATTAGCTACAGCCTTTTCATAGGGATAAAAGTTTGAATTTAAGAATACGCCAACGGATCGAATATTACAGTGATCAAACAGAGAAGAAGAAACATTAATTTTCTTACGATCGGTTTGGAAAGCAAGCATAAAAACTCTCGGTTTTTCTATTTGTGACGTAGTCATAACAGTCCAATTAATTTTCGTTGAATTTGGAATAGTAGGTAACTCGTGATAACTCCACGATCGAAATGCTACAGGAATAGAAGGATTTTTTGGATTAACTTTATGCGTTTAACTTCTTCCTCGTCGGACAGTATTAGAGTTGGTAGCTTTATATACATTTTTCGTACTTTGACCTTAGCTGTATCTTCCGCGTTGGCTGAAAACAGTGCACATTTGTCATCTCTAGAACGAATAAAGATAAATTCAAGTTTACAGTTTATGAATGGTTTCCTGTAGTCTTCAAATAATCCACAAAGAAGACTCAGTGGGATAATTGCGTGGAACAGCTTTGTAGTTGCGTGGGCAATATTAGCTTCGTTTGGTGGTGTAGAAATTGATAGTAAATAGCCAGCATTTTGCAGCGCTAACATTTCATTTTTAGAATAAGAGGCGAAAGTTTTTATAGCACTAGTTGTGCCTACACGTCGTGTTCTTTCAATCTCTTTCCCATTCAATTCAATACGCATTTCATCGAAGAGATTTGCTGCAAAGTTTTGATCGGGAACGGCTGTAGCTGATGGTGTATTATCTGCGCTTGATCTAACTATTTCACCTTCGATGTGAACATCAGCTTCAGAGGGTAAAAATATATGTTCTTGGTTGTGTACAAGAACTCGAATTTCATCGTTGTTTTCATATTTCCTGCCAGCATATGGATGATAGCTCCTTACTTCCCGCCTAGCAACTCTGTTGTCAAATATAACTTTGTCCGTTACGTTGAACATATTTCTCCTTGATGTTAGCGTGATTGTACACAAAAAGAGACTAAAGTAGTTTTTGGTAGAGAATTAGAATTTATATGCTTTATCCTAGGGGGGTAGTCGGTAGCATTGTAAAGTGAATTCACACAAAAAGAGAGTGATGTTACCTTGATTACGCACACGAAAAGAGAGTAAAGTAGTTTCTGTAGGAGAAATAGAACTTATAGTAGTCGGTAGCCTAGCGATTGTAAAAAGTCTTTATTGTTTGTGGTTAATTTTTTCTTGTCGCGTTCACGATGAGATTGTTTTTTTAGCTTTACTCTATATTTTACTACTCTAGCTGCTTCCTCTTTTAATCCTCGGTTTTTTGACTGGTTGTTGTAAATTACTACCATGATGTTGTTGTTCAACTGTTCCTTACTCGAATGATAGTACATAAGTGTACGCTTTATGTTATATATGATTACTGTATTTTTACTGGACGAATAATTAACTCTACTGTTACATCCTCATTTTGTAAGTCGATTGGGTTTTCGAACTGATCTTCGAGTACAACGGATATATGTTGAATAACACTAGTGTTTACCGGTAAGAAGCTTATAGTTGACGGTTGAACTACGATAGGATAGCCTGCTGGAACAAGCGGTTTAAAATTGTATAACGAATGTGTTTGTTTACCGTTGAGGTAGGAACCGGAACCTAACACGAGATTACAACATACACGAATCGAGTTCACGTTATTAATTTTAATAATCTCTCCTGAAATATGTAATTTATTAGCATCATATTTTCGGCGTGAAAATCCTAACAAATCAGCAATTGAATCGGAAACATCAAAGTCTACATCTAGGTTGGAGGACATTTTACAGCGAAGATAGGTCTTTTCGTAAGTAATAGTAATAAGTTTACTATCTCCATCTAGAGGGTCATTCTCCTCTTCGAGAATAGGAAAGTTGTTAATTATTGCTTCTTGAACTAGAGCTCCTATTTCCGAAAAAGTGTAACTACCTTCCGGTAATGTGAGTACAGTTGTTTTGTCTCCCTTCATTTTAATACCAATCTGGTTATTTGTGCTATTAACGATTACGTTACCTATTTCATTCAGCTGTGATTCATGGTTAGCATATTTCTCATATACATTTAACAGATAACCTAAGCTAGTGCCAACACTGTTCGGTACATTGAAATCAATGTCAAACGGAGAATGCATAGTAGGTTTGTTGTTAATAGTCGAGATAAAAAAACTAAGTTTTGGAGTGTACTCCCGCAGAAATAGTTTCACATTTTTAATAGTTAGCAAACTTTCTATTTTTGCAACAAGATCTTCGAATTCATAAATGCCTTCTGCTACACTCAAAAGAATTTTTTTACCATTCAAATATATAGCAAACTTATTATTTTTACTAGTGACATTTCGAATACTATTAGATGTAAATAGTGCGGCAAGACCTATTTCATAGAAAGAAGCTCTATTCAAATAAATCGGAGTTTCTAATACTACATCAATCTTCGAGCCTCTACCCTCGAGTGTAATCCGTCTTTCATACGGCATCGTGCACACTGAACACAAATACTAAGGTCTTGCTTTATTTATACAGTATAAAAATAGTAAACACAGATGACCACAAATTGATGAATTAAAAGTTTGATAAGAATGAAAATTATATCGAATGTAACAGTTTCTTAAATATTCTAATACCTCTTTAGGGGGACGTAAATTACCAAAACTATCGAAGTAGTAGACATACGCACCTCGTTTACTGAACGCAACCCAGTGCGAACCAGATTTACTTATCGGATCTAAATTCAAAATACAACTCTCATTTTTACGAGAAATTTTCGGTAACGTATCTCGCATAAACACACCTCTGAAGTAGGGAATTTTTAAACGATATGCATAACGATACAGATCTATGTTAGTTAATGCTCTATTCGGCAGACCTTCCATTATCTTTTGTATGCTGGAGGATTTAAGTAAATGCCCTTTCCTTTGTTTCGAGTAGAAAGCCCTTTCCCACGCATCGCTTCTAGCATTCGATTGTGGCGCTTCATTTCCTTTAATTCTTCCTGTGCGGCTTTCGCCTTGTTTACAGCCGATGCTATGCCCGCAGCTCCACTTGCTAGACCGCCCAAGCCCGACAAGGCTGCAAATATCGGAAGGAGTGGAAGAAAACCACCTTTCTTTTTTTTTACAGCATGTTGTCTTTTATTTGGTTTTACTCGTTCTCTTCGATGTTTTGATTTTCTTCTTCGTCTACCACCACCTACTTTAGTTTTCGCTTTCATAATATCCGTAACTGCTAGTGCAGCTGCTCTTTCTCCTAATGATGCGTCCTGAGAGTTTACACGAGACCAAGCCTTAGAGGCTAAGATTTCATCTGCTTCTTTCCTTCTGTTCTGGTCTTTGTATGTAGCGTAAGCGATATCGTGTTCTTTACATGCCTTATCTAATGGATTTATTCCTTGATCACCACGCTTAAGTCGTTTTTCTAACTTTGTCCCAGGTCCACAGAATTCATAACCTGGTATGTGCAATTCTACTGGTAAATTATCTATAGCTTTATTAAGAACTTTGCCTATTATTCCTCCTTTCCCTACTCGTTTACATGGAGTTGCTACAACGTTGCGTCTTCGACGCAGCATACTCAAATAAGAGCTCCTGCTATCAAGTGTGTTGTTATATACGAATTACATTTTTACACGATGTGCAACTGTTGAGTACTAAAAATGTATGTAAGTTTTTTTTTCTTTTTTTTTCTGAAAGGTAGAAAGATATATATAAGAGAGATATTTTTCTGCTCTCCTCATTTTACAGCGACATGGCGTACATTCCTCGTCCGTTAAATTTAAAATCTGAGGTAGATCGGATAAGGACTTTCGCTAGATGGCGTGTACCGTGGATAGACCCCCTAAGTTTAGCTAAAGCTGGATTTTACTTCACGGGATACCTAGACGCAGTTAAATGTATTTTTTGCGGAATCGAATTATTTTCGTGGGATAAAGATGATGATCCGTTAACAGAACATAGAAAATGGTCGCCTTCTTGTCGGTATATGAGAGGTTGTGAAGTTGGCAACATAGTATTAGATCACTATAACAGGACAGCTCTTCCAGCACTTCTTAATACTACGTGTAGTGTGATGCACGAACCATTTTGGAACTAGATAAGTAAAACAGAAGGTAAAAAAAAGTTCGTGTTTATTTAGTAATCAACAATAACTTTGAGAAAAAAGAAATCCACTGTGCACTCGATCGTTGAAAATTATCATCATCAAAAGAAAGTGATGGTGAAGACAATAAAACAATCGATATCTTTACCTGTTGCAAATCTGAACGACACAAAACGTTCAGTAGGAAAGAAAAATAAACATAGTAAACTGTTGCCGGACACAATACGCTGTCTCATATGCGGACCATCGAATGCAGGGAAGACTAATGTAATGATTAATTTGTTATTGCAACCGAACGGGTTACGTTTTGAGAATGTGTATGTTTACTCAAAATCATTGTCGCAGAAGAAATATATTGAGCTAGAGAAGCTTTTAGAATCTATTAAAGAAATAAAATGCGAGTTTTACTCTGATCGTGAGCAAGTAATACCGCCAGAAAAAGCTCAAAGAAATTCCGTGTTTATTTTTGACGATGTAGCAAGCGACAAACAGCAGCACATGAAAGACTACTTTAGAAGAGGTCGACACCATATCGTGGATGTTTTTTACTTATGTCAGACCTATTCCTGCATTCCCAAACAACTTATTAGAGACAACGCTAATTTCATTATTCTGTTTAAACAAGATGCAAGAAATCTTCGGCATGTCTACGACGATCACGTGAACACCGATATGAGTTACAACCAGTTCACTGATTTATGTTATCGTTGTTGGTCACAGTCGAAATTCAGCTTTCTCGTTATCGATAAGGATAGCGAAATAAGCAAAGGTCGATATCGAAATGGATTCGATATATTTTATGTGATATAAATAAGAGAGTGTATACATTAACGAACTCATTTTCGAAATGTTGAGTAGAGAAAGAACATCACGATGGCATCAAACAACAGAACCAGTAACGTGTATGTAACGCGACCATCATCACGTCATGATATTGCTACTAAATCATATGTAGATGAAAAAATGATGGTTAATACAAATTACGTAACATCAACATCTGACGGAAACTTAAGTATTCATGGTAAACGTTTAAAGAACGTCGGCAATCCTATAAACATGGAGGATGCTTGTAATAAAAATTATGTGTTAAAAACCGTTAAGGACAGTATTAATAAAGAAGAAATACAACGTGACATTTTAGATCTTAAAAATGAAATACATGACATATGTGAACTAGAAGAGGATGCAGTTGATTTTAAGAACAAAAGGCTGAAAGGAATAGCTCCAGCGATGAATGGAAACGAAGCAGTTTCGCTTGTCACAATGCGTACGCACACTAACCATGTGCAGAGAAATTTAGAGAAACGAGTTAACGACGTTTCTGCACGCATAGAATATGTTGATTCTCTTTTACGTGATATTGTGGATGATCACCTTCCTGTAACTGACAATATCCTCAACATGAACAACAAGAGAATATCGGGTGTGGCAGATCCTGAAGAGGAACAAGATGCAATTTCGCTTTTATTTTTAGAAAAGCATACAAAAGGTAGACTACTACAAGTGAATGACGATGGATCGATAGATATGCAAAATAAACGAGTAACAAACATCGGCAAACCTATTCATTCGACGGATGCGATTAATAAAGCATACCTGGAAAAACATTCAGCAGCGCGTGAAGAACTCGAAAAACTGAAGAATGAAATAAGCAATCAACAGAAACTAAACGTTGATGGGGTGGTACTTTGAGTATGGAAAATAAGCGAATTACTAACGTACATAATCCGTTAAATGAGAAAGATGTTGCAAATAAAGTCTTTGTAGAACAGTATGCAGCTGCACGGAGAGAAGTTGACGAGTTAAAACTTGTCGTATCTAAACTTCAGAAAAATTCTCTACCAGTAGAATCTAACGGAGAATTAAATATGAAGAACAAACGAATTACAAATGTTGATTCACCTATCCACGAGCAAGATGTTGTTAACAAACAGTATTTAGAAACGTTTGCTACTGCAAAAG
This sequence comes from Anabrus simplex, assembly GCF_040414725.1. Lineage (NCBI taxonomy): Eukaryota > Metazoa > Arthropoda > Insecta > Orthoptera > Tettigoniidae > Anabrus > Anabrus simplex. The sequence continues at coordinate 42,775,206 of NC_090279.1, forward strand.
AAGAGTTTGAAGTGATGAAAAAGGAACTGCACAAAAAACCAAGAAATGCTCTTTTTCAAATTAACAGTCTACCGTCAAATCAGTCACCAATATATATGCTACAAAACTGTCGTCTTATGTATAAGCTTCCCTACACGGGTACACTTACACCGTTAACAAGTACACGTGGTTCTCTGGTATATGCGATGATTAATCACGTGAACAATCCAATCGAATTAGAAGTAGGTACACCAATTGCTGTAAAGGAAGGTGATGAAATTCAATTCCGTCTAAAAGACCCAGAACAATGGAATACTAACGATCTTCCGCTCCATATACTCTTTGAATATACTATATATGAGTAAAACAATAGACGTTACGCTTCAGTTTAAAAAATGCAGGCGAACATAGTGGAAAAAAGTCGTGTAAAGGATAGACTAGCAAAATTAAGAAAATATGTAAAAAAAATATAACTCTCTTAAAGCAGATATGGCTTTAAACCAACTAAAGTTAGAAGAAACATTTAAACCAATAACTGCACCATTAAATAAACTACAGCAGCTTACAGTTAACTCGAATGGATTAATTGCAAAGAAAAATCGAAAATTAAATAGTTATATAAGTGATGAGGCAGAAGAAGAATCGGAAGAAGAAGAAGAAGAAGAAACTCTGGACAGAAAGGTTACAACTCTCCTGCAAAATTATCTTAACCCACAATTGAGACACAAAGTTGATAGAATATTCGGGGTTCGAGTAGTTCATGGAGAACACTATTTAGGGAGAAAAAAAGTACTGTTTCGCGATAACAATCTTATAATTGACAATTTTAACTATCCTTTAACTGAAGGTCTCCTTGAATTAATATTTCAGAAAGATCCGGACGCACAGTTGTATGATGATAAGGATCTGTCAGCTTACAGTCATATATTAAATTACACTAACGTGCACAAGAAACAGTATGACGCAGGCAAGCCAATGAGAGGCACGAAATCGCTCAAATTTCAAAAAATTATCAAGCCATTAGTAGAAGATGCAAAAGTGAAAAAAGGAAGGAGCACACCAAAATTTGTAAGTGTACACAAATACAAACGTACAGGAAGAGGATCAAAAGTAGCCAAGTGGAAAAATGAACAAAGAAAGAAGATCGAATTAGTTCACTGGAATGATCCAAACAGTCTAGTGGAGAGATTGAAAAAGTTAATAGCATCTAGAAGTGCTGGTCATTCGTCACACGAAAACGAAATCTTGTCAATCGAAGAAGAACTTCGAAAGTCGAGGTACATCGAATAAATGAACACTGCGCGGTGGGACGAACTTCCGTTCGCAAATATATTTAAAGCGGTTAGATTCTCAAAGGATATTTCAGTAATCTATGAAATTGGATGTGAAGACAGAAGAAGCAACTGGCAACAACTGGCTATAGATCGACTGCGATTCAAGAAACGAATAGACGACACAGAACGAATTCTTTTACCTATACTTTATGAACAATATCAGAGAAGAAATAGCGAAAGAACTCCACGCTCCAGTGCGAAAGAATTTTGAAAGACGGAGCGTTATTAGCCGGGGGAGAGATGATTTACATCAAGCGGATCTTGTTGATATGTCTCTGTTTTCGAAAGTTAATAGTGGATATAAATACATGTTAACTGTTATTGATGTTTATTCAAAGTATGCCTGGGCAGTTCCACTTAAAACAAAAACAGGAAACGAAGTAGTGGAGAATATGGAACGCATCTATTCAAAATGTAAACGCTATCCAAAACATCTGCAAACTGACAGGGGAAAAGAATTTTGTAATAAGATTTTTCAACAGTGGATTACAATAAGAAAAATTAAGCACTATTCGACAGGGAGCAGCTTGAAGGCAAGCGTAGTTGAACGCTTCAATCGAACACTGAAGCAGTGGATGTGGAGGAAATTCTCGGCGTGTGGATCATACCACTGGCTTCGCATGCTACCAAAATTATTAGATGAATATAATAATCGAAAACATCGTACGATTGGTATGAAACCTATAGACGTCACAAATAATCTACAACAACTTGCTACTGTGTACAAATTACGGGAAATGAAGAAAAAGAAGTCACCTTACCCACCAAAATTTAAAGTAGGTGACATAGTACGAATAAGTAAAATTAAGCGATATTTTACAAAGGGCTATACTCCTAATTGGAGTAATGAATTATTTACTGTAAGAAAAGTAAAAGAAACATCACCGAGAACTTACTTGCTTCACGACTATCAAAATAAACCAATATTTGGTGCGTTCTATGAACAAGAACTGCAGAAGACAAAACATCCTAAAATATACCTCATTGATAAAATTTTAAAAAGAAAGAACGACAAAGTTTTCGTATCGTGGCTAGGATTCGACGCCACGCATAATTCATGGATTCCGAAGGAATATGTATTCTAAAAAAAATCAATAGTAAGTACGCTAGTATAATATATTTTTAATTTTTTACTCTAATGTCTGATAGATATACCATCTTATAGTGTCCTCTCTCTATTGTTGCAGACTTCCCTTGCTCAAGAAACTGTGCTGTTTGTTTTGTTGATGACAACGTTGGACACTACCTCAAGCAAGAAGATATTTCCACCTCAACTCTGCATAATTAATTCGAAACATTTGTGTAACATGTATCTTAATAAATTATAATAAACAAAATTTAACTAAAGATAACCTCTTGTAATTTTTTAATATTAAATTCCATCCTTTTTCCTACTCCTTTACGTATCTGTGTTAGTGCGACGTAAAAAAATTATATTTAATTAGTTTATCTTCCTAAGAGCAGAAAAGAAAGCAAGATAAATAAAATATAATTTTGCACTCACCTATAACAGTTCAAATAAATTAAATTCTCCTCCTCCTCCAGGCTCACTTCTTAATCTTCTCCTATATAGAGAGAAAAAGTTAATGTAAGATTAAAATCTTTCGCAATCCGACAATAGACGAAGTCTTGAAATTTAGAAAAAAGTTAAAACTCACCAAAAATATCGCCATCACTTCCGTGATCGTCCATTAGCTCTCTTAGTTCTGCTAACATCGCGTTGCAGGAAAAGAAACTAAATTTGTGGATAAATAATATATTGAAGTTCGGGCTTTCGCGCCGTAACAAAATACGTGTATGCAGCATAACGAGAAGCCGAAACTCTTCGTTAGTCATATGTCGGATTCTGTTGACAATCGCTCTTTCAAATGAGCCCTGTACTTCTACTATATTATTTATCTCACACATTTCCATTAATCTAACTATTTCCCGCAGCGCGAGAAGCTTTTCAAAGAGAGTTTCTTGGACGGACGGCATTTCGAAGGCAGTTTGAAACTGTAACGTACCTACAGCAAGCGATCGCAGTATATATACCTGTTCTAACGGTGATATGTAATTTGAAAAAAACAACTAGTTTCAAAAAACCTGCCTGGATACAACATCTGCTAGTAAGCTGCGTAGCGATCCGCACTTGAGTTCACGCATCCTCTTTTTTTGTAGCCTTGATGAAACCGTGGTCAAAGCACGACCATGACCAGCAATGACCGCGAAAGAAGTAAGGCGTTAACCGGTTTATGCGAAAGCTGCTTGCAGAAAACATCCGGGATAGATATACACTACAAAGGAATGTTCTGCTTCAAACATATGTCTACAAAATAATAATTTTACACACAATAAAGTTGCGTCTGGTAATATAATGTGAGATTATCTTACACCTAGCATTAAAATTTTTATATAAAGCAAGTGAATTCGCTCACATCTAGATGAGTACAAGTTCGATCCTCCTCGTTGGCAATCATAAAATTATTCTCTCTAGTTCGCTATTTTAACACTAGGTAACTGCTAAGAGAAGTGTACTTTAAAGCTAACTGGAGTCATGTCAGTGTGACGTAACGTAAACTCTAGCACACTATTTAAAAAAGTGTGTGAATAAATATTAAGGTATTGTCTTTGTTGGCAACAGTGTGTGCGTGTCATCAGTCATGGAGCGACAAGTAAAGAATGAGTTTGGTGAGAAGAGAAACCGTAACATCCAGTGTAAATGTGAACTTTGTACACCAAGTATTAAACCTGATCCTTTACGTACAATATATTTCTCATTAGTAAGTGAGGCTATTACATCATACTATACACATGGCAGTTTACTTCGAATGCCACAACATCTAATTCGCTATTTACCATCTGGGTTTCTCTCAACATATGCCGCTAAAGATTTAGATGAAGCATGGGAGAAACTACCCTACTATGTAAAAGCAAAACTGGAAATAGCAGTCTGCAGCCCATGTGTCAAACATTATTGCTACAGAGGACAAGACGAGGTTGATGGTTTTGACGGAGCGAATCCAATGATTAAAGACTGTGAAGCATGTAAGAAAGAATTTAATCATGTATTTTGAACTAACAGGTAAATAAAACAGTGTGATGTTCCACTTATTATTCGAGTTGCTTGAATAATTCATCCTAACCTATATATGCATACACATATTTTTTTTGTTTTTACACCATCCAAATGCTATAACCTTGAATCCTTTACCAGATTTTATTTTTTCTATCCTCAAATCACCAACCTGTGTAGGTGTGACAAATTATAGCTTTCACTCACACACTGTCTCAATTCAGAGGTTGATTAAGAAATAATTCGCAATATTTTATTTAAAAAGAAACCATGCTTTACAGTTTTTCAACCAATATTTCAGCTACGTGGCAGCACGTTTTTTTGTTTTGTTAAAACACTGTCGTGTTTAATGTCTTTGTTCACTGAAGTTCTTTGCTGTTGTTCTTTGCGGTGAATTCACGCGCCCCTAACCGATTCATTAGACGATTTATTATTTCATCTTCCGTGCTAAACATATATATTCGATATAATTTTTGATGAGATAGCACATCATGTGTTTGCCTAACTAATTTATTAGTTCAGAGATCATAATGCATTTTTTTTGTGTTAGCCATCTTGGACAAAGATAATAAGAAATCACAGACATGACACTCTCATGTATGAGCTGTTTGACCTCGATGAGTATACACAGTTGCCGACGTATCCAACAAAAATGGCGAGATGTTTTTGTTTTATTCCGTATGTAAAAATTCATACTATCGTGTTCGTAACAACGGAATGTCTTAATCAACCTCTGATTTCAGACTTTATCCGAGTTTTTTTTTAAATTTGTTTTTTACCTAGTACAATGATATTTCATAGATGACATTTATTGATGTAAGGTTAGTAAACAATGCGTGTATCTATCGTCAAGAATTACAGCTAGATGTGCATCCTGTTGAAAAAATAATTAAAGGTAAGTAGTCATGAAAAATATTTTTATTATTTAATTAAACTAAGCACTTTTGTGTTGTCCTTCACTCATCACCAACCAGTTGGCTAGAGTTGTTACTCGCTAACCTTCAACAGACCAAAGCTGGAGGAGAGGAGCGATTCTTTTTTACAAAAAAAAAATCTCATATCCTGTTCACCTTTTGGGCAGCAAGTAACCTTGTCAAGCAAATCCAGTTGCTGCAATTATTTAACATGTAGCTGTCTCACCTTGAGCAGTGAGAGGAACTCCAGCAAATAACTTTTAGAAGCAAATCTACTCACAGAACCTTGCCTTTCAAGAAATATTTACCTCTTACATAAAGACCTCTGGGTAAGTGTAGTTAACATTTCCTACATGCACCCTAACAAGTAAAAAGAACTCTGCAAAATATATATATATATATAAATTTAGTACCATATCTAACATGATGATTTTTGTCAAAATGTCTTTCCTGTCACCAACATAAACATTTCAAGAGGTAATCACATAGGCAAGTAGGGTAGAATATTTTTTTTTTCATAATTGAGCTAAGCACTTTTATTACACTCAATAGAGGATCTTTTTTTTTAAATCTCTACTAGAAGAGTAAGGTTAATAGTGAACTTGTTTTGCTCTTACAATACCTTTCAGTAAAAAGATACTCAATTACGCACCAAAACAAGTGATGTCACCTATCACGCCCACCCACCCTAAGCATAGCAGTAGTAAGCTACCGCAAGGAGCGACATTCCACACTTGTGTGTAGCCTTGACAGCGAGAGGCGCCCCCCGCACGTGCCTTGCCAAGTGAGAGGCCCCTTCAGGGAGTGAAGCGCACGGGGCATGCGCAGTGGCTGCCGCTGGTCCAGAATTCTTCTATCGAAAATCTGGTCCAGCTTTCTTCTAGATACTCTACTGGCGTCCAATGAGATCCCACACGTGTTCGATTGGTGAGAGATCCGGAGAGTACGCTGGCCACGGAAGCATCTGTACACCTCGTAGAGCCTGTTGGAAGATGCGAGCAGTGTGTGGGCGGGCATTATCCTGCTGAAACAGAGCATTGGGCAGCTCCTGAAGGTACGGGAGTGCCACCGGCCGCAGCACATGCTGCACGTAGCGGTGGGCATTTAACGTGCCTTGAATACGCACTAGAGGTGACGTGAAATCATACGCAATAGCGCCCCAAACCATGATGCCGCGTTGTCTAGCGGTAGGGCGCTCCACAGTTACGGCCGGATTTGACCTTTCTCCACGCCGACGCCACACTCGTCTGCGGTGACTATCACTGACAGAATAGAAGCGTGACTCATCGGAGAACACGACGTTCCGCCATTCCCTCATCCAAGTCGCTCTAGCCCGGTACCATGCCAGGCGTGCACGCCTATGCTGTGGAGTCAATGGTAGTCTTCTGAGCGGACGCCGGAAGTGCAGGCCTCCTTCAACCAATCGACGGGAAATTGTTCTGGTCGATATTGGAACAGCCAGGGTGTCTTGCACATGCTGAAGAATGGCGGTTGGCGTGGCGTGCGGGGCTGCCACCGCTTGGCGGCGGATGCGCCGATCCTCGCGTGCTGACGTCACTCGGGCTGCGCCTGGACCCCTCGCACGTGCCACATGTCCCTGCGCCAACCATCTTCGCCACAGGCGCTGCACCGTGGACACATCCCTATGGGTATCGGCTGCGATTTGACGAAGCGACCAACCTGCCCTTCTCAGCCCGATCACCATACCCCTCGTAAAGTCGTCTGTCTGCTGGAAATGCCTCCGTTGACGGCGGCCTGGCATTCTTAGCTATACACGTGTCCTGTGGCACACGACAACACGTTCTACAATGACTGTCGGCTGAGAAATCACGGTACGAAGTGGGCCATTCGCCAACGCCGTGTCCCATTTATCGTTCGCTACGTGCGCAGCACAGCGGCGCATTTCACATCATGAGCATACCTCAGTGACGTCAGTCTACCCTGCAATTGGCATAAAGTTCTGACCACTCCTTCTTGATGTTGCATTTGCTCTGTCAGTCAGTGTATTAGGTATGTGTCATAGTTCAGCACGTCCGTGAGTGTCCCTGAAAATTAACTCAAATTCCTTTATTTGGTTTACCATTCTAACGATGGAACGAGTAGACCTCCCCGAGATAACATTTGTATCCATCCCACAGGGGCTGTACCAGAAGAAATGGAAAGCATTTCCCCAGTGGGACTTCACATTGACCTGTCATATTTTCTTTCACGGTTGGCGATGTAGCCGGCGAGGTACCGAAATCCCTTTGCTGAACAATCAGGTGTCGCTGTAGATAGCGGTGAATCTTCTTTTTTTTTTTTTTGCTATTTGCTTTACGTCGCACCGACACAGATAGGTCCTATGGCGACGATGAGACAGGAAAGGCCTAGGAATGGGAAGGAAGCGTCCGTGGTCTTAATTAAGGTACAGTCCCAGCATTTGCCTGGTGTGAAAATGGGAAACCACGACAAACAGTCTTCAGGGCTGCCGACAGTGGGGTTCGAACCCACTATCTCCAAATCACTGGATACTGGCCGCACTTAAGCGACTGCACCTATCGAGCTCGGTCGGTGAATCATTAACGGCACAGTTTTCTATCGCAATGATACTGTACAATGAACACATAAATTTCACTCCAGCTACTATTACACTGTTCACGCAACTAACGAAAAGAAAATATGTGTACCTCACTACACGAAAAACGAACTAAGACACACACACACACACTACGCAAAATACAGTAGGCCACTGTATAAACCAACAGCAATATACGGAAAGAAATTACGTATAGTTATTACGTGGAAATCTTTTCTTTATAAGACAGACATACATAAACAATGAAATGAGATACACATGCGGTTGTATGCTACACAGTCACGGTGCTCCCGTGATGACGTCACGAGCAGGACGAGTGAAAACTAACATCTACTGCACAACCCATCTGGGCCACCCGTGAGCGGGATATTGCACTCAGTGCCGCCAGTGCCCTTTTCAGTAAGTGTCTCATACTACGATTGTAGACATTACGAATGTGTTCAACTACAACTCTCCCCACAGTTGTGTATTTTAGTATATATGAGTGTTACAGTGTGATTTATTACAAGTATTGGAACTGTGTGATATAACAAGCCCATTCCCATTTCAAGTAGCGGAAGAAGTGTCTCACACTCTGTAGTTGTCACAAGTAATACATCCTTTCCTAAATTCAGCCTGTTCTACTGACTGTTACAAATCAAATTTGTTCTTCAAGAGTTTGTTTTAAGTGATTAAACAACATTCAAATATAGGGTTTTGTTTTAAGTGGCTGGTATGTTGTTGTATAAGGCCAATTCTACAGCTTATTCCGCTAAGGAAGCTACGGATTTTCTTCATTGAGGAATTGTGTTTTATGTCTTTTTACACTGCGTCCACAACCTCTAACATATTGTCGGTAATGTTCAAGTTCAATAATGTACATTTGCTAAATGCATAGATCTTAAATGAGAATATTAGAAGTTTAATATTAATCCTTCTCAGTTTCAGCATTCTACATATTTTTAATATTTAAAGTTATTAATTTTCTTAAATTTTATTTTTAATTAAGCATAAAAAATGAATACGCATATAACTAGCTTGCTTTAGAAAACTCCCAGCCTTTGCGTTGCAAGTGCCTGCAAGTTGTGTGTAGTAGCAATCTATCATGTATCTAAATTTGGTGGAATGAGGATTTTTTTTTCTGAAGAGCAACGCAGATCAAGAAATGCGGATGGTAGTTAGACAAAAAATTGCAATATTTAGTGTGTAATTTTAATTACCGATATTGTTTTGCTGTGTTATTTACCTCTGTGTGCAATTTTATAGTGAGGCTGTGAATGTTGAGTTGTTCATTACTCTGTATGATGCGACATATGGAAGTAGGGTTCAAATTCTTGAGAGGTTTCCATTTAGGATATCTGTATCTTGTTTTATCAGTGTTGTTATAGAGATTCTTCTGTATCACATCAATACCCCGCAGCAGCTATTTCTGATAATTTTTTTGTGATGATTTAGGTTACAGTAGGCTGTCTCTCTGATTTATTGCTGTGTAAATGATTTTCAGGAGTGAGTGGTGGTGAGATTGCATGGGGTCGAATACTAGTATCTGCAGCCCTGAAAAACGTTTCCGTGCTTTCCCCATTTTATCATTAATTAACCTTAATTAATGCCACTGCATACCTAATCTTAACCCTTTACCTTGGAGTTGTTAGTGCAACATTAAACTGCTTTCAGGAATGGAAGAACAATCTTCAGGAATAAATTCTGGCTGTGGAAACTGTAAACGGTATTCAGAACAAGTAAACACGGCACAGTTCAGTATTGTCCCCTATAGTAAAATATACAAAATACAATTGAGCATAGTTTCCTTTATAGCCTACATAGAAATCTGTTCCCTGGCAATGTGTAAGAATCGACAAAATTAGCCACAGGAACGAAGCTTGTATTACCTGTAGGAGAAATTGTAGTATTCATTGTTTGTGCAGTATGTTTACATTTACAGTAAAATATCACAAAGTGACTAATGAACACTGCAATTGGGTGAAATGAATTCTCTGGGGCACTACTCGAGGTATTCAACATATAAAGTTAAAAATTTCATTATTTTCCCGTATTGAATAGAGAAACACACAATATTAAACAGAAGGAAGGATCCACCTTTCAATACTCCGTTGTTAAGTTGTGATCACTTTGTTAATTGTTTTTAGACATTTATGACTTAATTTTTGCACTGCTTTGCCAATTGGCTGATGATGACACTTCAAATGTGTTGAAACCAGTCTCAAACGAACAAGTTGTAACCTCTATTTGGTTCAACTTAAAACGGAGTATTGAAAGGTGGATCCTTCCTTCTGTTTAATATTGTGTGTATTCAACATAGACAATTTTCGTACCACCTGCGAAACAATAAAAACTGCTGAACATTTAAACCACTTGTTTGACATGGAACTCCCTACAAGGGGCTCTCTGTTAAACACCACTTGGTTGTGTCATTAGACATGACATGCATAGAAAAATAAAGAAAAGGCACTTAAGTAAAGTTTGCTGGCATTGTTCGATGAAATGAGCTGATAGCAGTATTGTATAAACTTTTGTCTTCATTTCAACAGAATTTTCTTCATTTTCCATTTCCAGTCTTCTGGGTAGAAATGTGAATCAAGAACCTCCTCACTTTTTCTCTCTCCACCACTCGTTTCCTTCCTTGAATATTTTTTCTAATTTTACTCCACTCTTCTCTGTACTCTCCTTACCGTATCCATTCACCAGTTTCTGGGCATTCTCCGATGTCATTCTCCTATGACTTTCTCTGTAAATAGTTACTGTGGAACTCTATCCTCTTCCATTCTCATCATGTGTCCATACCATTTCAGCTTATGTGTCTCTATCTTGCCTTTCAGTTCAGGGAATCCATTTCACTCCCTCATTTCTATGTTTCTGACTTTATCCCTTTATGCCCTCCCTATTATTTCTCTAAAGAATTTCATCTTGGCCTCTTGCATTCTGCGTTCATGTATTTTTGCTGTCCATGGTGTGTAATACATTGGGTGCAAAATTTTCTTGCATTCCGTTGGATGTCCCAGTTACAGACTATACATCTCACACATTGGTAAAACTCATTAGCTTGTTCAAGTCTCTATCCAGTTTCTTAATTTATTTTCCCATCTTCTTCAATTATTCTCCCTGAATACTTGAAGCTTTCCACAACTTCTAATGGTCTTCCATTTACTTCAATATTCCCAATTCCTTCTCTATTACCTCTCGTCACCACTACTATCGTACTCTTTTCCACACTGATTTTCGTTCCATATTCCTCCATCTCCTGATTCCTTACATTATCTTGTTCTTGTCCTTCCATTTCATCTTCTCCACATATTACTGTCTAATCTGTAAAGAGTGAGGCCTTTGCCTCCTTGTTTCCCATTTTTTTGTTGTATACTCGTATGGATTTCATAAATGATTGTAATTAAGATTGGAGGGGATAAAACACATCCATTTTGAAGTTCTGTTTCTACTTTGAACCAGTTTGTTTGTCCTATCTTAGTATTCATACTACTTACTCACTTTTCGTTCATGGCTTTTATAATATGTTCTTCACCTCTCCCTGCCTTCTTTTTTATCAATGCATCCGAGACCACTTGCCATGGTACACTGACATATGCCTTCTCAATATCGATAAATATCATCACTGAATCCAGCCTAAATTCCCATCTGTTCTCCGTCACGTTCTTTAGGTTGAATAGATTAAAAACTTTTAAAATTATGTTTACACTGAATATGGAGTATGACACCATATGTAAGTGAAACACAGATAATAACTGGTGCCAAGAAAAACAGAGTTTGAATCCTTTTAAATGCTGTGTTATCAGAAGTTCTTGAAGATCATTTTGATAGAACATGTCTCAAATAAAGAGATAGTGAATAAGTTTAATGAGAGGAGAATTGTTTGAGAGAATTTGATCCTGAGAAGGAAAATTTTGATAGAACACATCTCAAAGAACTGTGAACTTGTTCAGTTAGTTTTGAAGCCGATTGCAAAGGATAAAAATGGTAGGAAGATTCCAGTATATGGACCCCGGTGATCAGAGTGATATGCAAACCGTACAGTCACTGAATTTTCAAGAAAGGTCATCTTGTTGCGGGTTCAGTTGCATATAAAACTGTATGTTAGATAGCTATTAATACGATATAAGGTGTCATGTAATCCTTTTTTTTTCGCTATTGGCTTTACGTTGCACCAACTCAGATATGTCTTATGGCGACGATGGCACAGAAAAGGGCTGGGAGTGGGAAGGAAGCGGCCATGGCCTTAATAAAGGTACAGTCCCAGCATTTGCCTGGTGTGAAAATGGGAACCCACGGAAAACCATCTTCAGGACTGCCGACAGTGGGGTTCGAACCCACTATCTCCCGAATACTGGATACTGTCCGCACTTAAGTGACTGCAGCTATCAAGTTATTATCTATAAGCTTCATTTCTGTATTGATTGGTATCACACTACAAAGATAATTTAAAAGTCACCACCTTATCAATACAAGATTTATTTACTTCAAAATTGGTAAATTAGGTCAAGACTGGTTTCGACCCCTAAGGGATCATCTTCAGTTGACACATATATAAAAAAGATATTTACAAAAACATCACATGTAAAATATTAATCTTTCAGTTAATTCAATGTTGGTGGGTACATCTTAGTTTTGAAAGTATGTGTGTGAGATTTATAGGCTCACTATGTCTAAATTATTGCGTATATAGGTCCTATACTTCTTTATATACAGTGTCAAAATTATTACATTCAATATAATTTATCTATTTGATGAAAACAATAGGAAATTGCTTTCTAAAATGGTAAAGTGTGTACATTTTTAGTTTAAAAGTACATGTTGTTTTTTACATGTTGTCATGTTACAATTTATATTACAAAGTATAAAATAAAATTATTCTTGCATTTGTGCACATTGATAATAGTGAGACTATTGTAGGGTCTTCAAAAATATACCGTTGTTTGAGGTATGTCACTGTATATCTGCTTTTTGAAATGTCAATAGCCTGATTACATTCTTATATATAAGTTATGAAGTTTCACTTTTTATAGTTCGGTCTAATGGAAGAAACATAGAATAACCTTGTTAATGTAGATTCTTCATGACTAAAATGGTATATAGTACCTTATTAAAATAGATCCTTAATACTAAAATACAAGTATGTGGTACCTTCTGTGCTTGTTTTATATATTAAAATAGGGTTTACATTTATTCACATTAGTTCTATGGTTTGTTACCATTTGTAAATTTATGGTCTAATATGAAGGCCAGTTGGAAATATTTGAAGTTAGTCTGATGGGAATATTTCAATCCCTTGTTTATATTGTTTATTTTTGCCGCTTGTTAGGTACAAGCATGGGATAATCTTGTTAAAATGAACTCTTCCTAACTAAAATATTGGTATATGGTAGCTTATTAAAATAAATTTTTGCATTAAAAGTGCTAATTTGTAGTGCTATATGTGCACATTTTTCAAACGTAAGAAAGGGTTAACATAGGTTAACAACAGTACTATGGGTTGTTACCGTTTGTGAGATTGTAATCTGATATAACTGGTCAGTTAGAATGTATAAAATGTTTACATAAATAGGACCGGATACATACTTATACTATACTGCTTTGCCTCTTTTTACAAATGAATTACGTAGTGTAGTATAGTATTTGTTGCAATTTTGTAAGCTGCTGCTGTTGTTGGAGGTATCTTGAGATTCTGTATGTCGTTAAGAAAACATTTTTCTTCTTTTCGCGTGTCGTTACCAGTTAAATGGGTGACGATCGTGAAATGGAGTACGTTTGAAATGTCGTGCGTCTTGATAGAGTTGCACAACAAACGTGCAACATTTCAAACGTACTCCATTTCACGATAGTCACCCATTTAACTGGTAACGACATGCAAAAAGAAGGAAAATGTTTTCTTAACGACATACAGAATCTCAAGATAACTCCAACAACAGCAGCAGCTTACAAAATTGCAACAAATACTATACTACACTACGTAATTCACTTGTAAAAAGAGGCAAAGCAGTATAGTATAAATATGTATCCGGTCCTATTTATGTAAACATTTCATACATTCTAACTGACCAGTTATATCAGATTACAATCTCACAAACGGTAACAACCCATAGTACTGTTGTTAACCTATGTTATCCCTATCTTACGTTTGAAAAATGTGCACATATAGCACTACAAATTGGCACTTTTAATGCAAAAATTTATTTTAATAAACTACCATATATCAATATTTTAGTTATGAAGAGTTCATTTTAACAAGATTATCCCATGCTTGTACCTAACAAGTGGCAAAAATAAACAATATAAACAAGGGATTGAACCATTCCCATCAGACTAACTTCAAATATTTCCAACTGGCCTTCATATTAGACCATAAATTTACAAATGGTAACAAACCATAGAACTAATGTGAATAAATGTAAACCCTATATTAATATATAAAACAAGCACAGAAGGTACCACATACTTGTATTTTAGTATTAAGGATCTATTTTAATAAGGTACTATATACCATTTTAGTCATGAAGAATCTACATTAACAAGGTTATTCTATGTTTCTTCCATTAGACCGAACTATAAAAAGTGAAATTTCATAACTTATATATAAGAATGTAATCAGGCTATTGACATTTCAAAAAGCAGATATACAGTGACATACCTCAAAAAACGGTATATTTTTGAAGACCCTACAATAGTCTCACTATTATCAATGTGCACAAATGCAAGAATAATTTTATTTTATACTTTGTGATATAAATTGTAACATGACAACATGTAAAAAACAACATGTACTTTTAAACTAAAAATGTACACACTTTACCATTTTAGAAAGCAATTTGCTAGGGTTTTCATCAAATAGATAAATTATATTGAATGTAATAATTTTGACACTGTATGTAAAGAAGTATAGGACCTATATACGCAATAATTTAGACATAGTGAGCCTATAAATCTCACACATATACTTTCAAAACTAAGATGTACCCACGAACATTGGATTAACTGAAAGATTAATATTTTACATGTGATGTTTTTGTAAATATCTTTTTTATATATGTGTCAACTGAAGATGATCCCTTAGGGGTCAAAACCGGTCTTGACCTAATTTACCAATTTTGAAGTAAATAAACCTTGTATTGATAAGGTGGTGACTTTTAAATTATCTTTATAGTGCAGCTATCAAGCTCGGTGATGTAATACCAGGGGTCCTTTGACTATGATCTTGATATCGATAGATAAGTTAAATTATATTTCCTATGGAAGTGATCACTGTTTTAGAAATCATATAAAACTGCAGGTCCTTAGCTTTGATTGAAGTATCAGTCATAGAAAACTTGAGGTCCTCTAGGTATGATCATAATATCAAGTGTCATGTAAAATTTCAGGTTTTTTGGTATGATCATAATATTGATGTTCATATAAAATGACACAATTGTTGCTTAGTTTGTTGACAAAAACCATAAGTATCAATGACATCAATAAGGTAATATAGTTTTCTGGCTTATGTTTCAGTGTATGGTCAGTGGAAGTAATCAACCATACCAGTACCTTCTAACTACTTCAGTTTGCAGTGCAAAATGGACCTGGAAGCAAAAATCAAAGAGGAACCAGCCTGGCTTGAAGGAAAAACAACTGCATCACTTGTAAGTCTCATTCCAGATAACTTTATAGAGGTCAGAAATTAACCCTTAATAGCTGAATAAGTTGGGCAGGGGCATAATTTTCTATGTGCTTCCTCAGTATTAACACCAGCAGTCACCAATTGCTGAATGAGCATCTATGCGTAGTACAACTCTGTTTTGCTTATTTGTCTGGGAATACACCACAACGCACTACACAAAGCTGCCAACTCTTAGGAACTTAAGGTTGGGCTTGGATTAGTCTGTACTTTTTACTGTCAGTATCGAAATTACTTTGGTTTAGGGGTTGCACTTTTTTATTTTTCCCCTCTGATTAAAATAGAGGATGGTTGGCCAATTGTACTTTAAAAAACTAATTTCCTCCTAAACTACTGCACCAGTATTAGCACCACATGTTAAAAATTATTACTCCTACCATAATTAGTGTAGAAGAAGTTAAATCACAAATCTTTCATTAGTGTTTTTGAGCCTGGATACACCAGTCTCCTAAACAAAATGTCAACACAAGTGTGATTATTCTGGGTTACCCTCACAATGTGCTGGAAGATATTATTATGTGTTTTAAGGAACGAGCAGATTTGCCTATGACATACGAGGAATGAAATAGCTCAAAATCTGAAAGTACATTCTCTCAAAATAAGTATTTTGCTCAGATGTTGAATTCTTCTAGAAAGACAGAATAGTGATTAGTTCATTTTATCGTGGTTTCCCATTTTCACACCAGGCAAATGCTGGGGCTGTACCTTAATTAAGGCCACGGCTGCTTCCTTCCAACTCTTAGGCCTTTCCTATCCTATCATTACAATAAGACCTATCTGTGTCGGTGCAGCATGAAGCCCCTAACAAAAAAAATGTTCATTTTATTCCTCAAATACAGGTCAGATTCTATGTTATATAGAGAGCCATGTCTAAGGGCTCTAGAATGTATGATTTCTGAGAATGATTTCTTTTATCTGCCCCTTCTTAGTGGGCTCTGACACTTTAAGGACTTAAGGCACATTAAACAAATTTTTTTCTTTCCTCTTCGTCATTATTTTCCTGTCCTTTTTGTGCATCCTTTTCATCCATTCCTTAGTTCAGCTTCTCTTCTCTTCTGTATTGAATGTGTTAAGTTGGCATATTCTAGAACTTTTTACTTTAATTCACTTTTATTAGTTACTTAATTGACATGAGAACATAAGCTTTTAATCACAGTCCCTCCCCCCTGTAATGCTGACAAGGTTTTATGAATCTAAGAGTGAAATTTAAATGTCTCGTTGTAGATCATAAAAGATCTTCTAAAACTGCAGATATTAACTCCAACACTGCTAATTCTCCACTGACGGTGTCCTCATCCCCTCAGCTCCTCACAGAACACTAGATAACATGCTTACAGTAGTGCAATATTTCATTTCTAGCTGCTTTGACTTAGGGTTACATCACATCTTTCACTGTTATATGACTGTGATAAGTCTGCTTCTTTCATGTTTATGTTTTTTATTTTACACTTGGAAGCTTTGAAATTTGCTGTTTCAAACAGAACAGTATTAATGTTTTATGTAGCCCCTGTGATCTCATCAAAACCATAGTAGAGAATGTGATTCCATTATTTCAAGTAATTTTAATCTGTCTATAAACAAACTCTATGCCGACAACAAAAAATCATTTAGAAATGTAACGCTTCTAATTGGTTCAGACAACTTTTATCATTTGATTGATATGATTGATCATATGAAAACAGTTCATACAATTTAGTGTTTATGCCTATGGCTGCGTCCTTCCAAATTCTGTGTGAGATAGCCCCCACTCCATCTCTGATTTTATATCTTCTGGTATGGCTAGAAAACGTTTGACATTTTATATTTTGTTCTCAGTCTCATCCTTTCTCTGACATAAGGAGTGAGCAAGAATAGTAACACCATTCTCAGTACAGCCTTTGGTTATAACAATCCTCTGCTGGCAGAAATCTTCCTTAAACATTAGTGAAATTCTGAAAGTAACTGTAATACTGGAAATTAATGAATTTAGATGCTCATTTGTAGGTGACTGTATTTGTAGATGTGTGTTATGAGCATACCTAATATTTCTTATTTTCACAGGAAAATTTTGAACATGTATCAGAAGTGATAGCTCTGAAAGAAGAAGTTAAATCAGAGTTAACCGAGCCAGAGTCATCGCAGGAAGACTCTCTTGAGGTAATGTATATAATTTGATAATCCATCGTCAGATAATGGAAATGGATAGAAAATAGCTCAACAGATACCAGGGTTTGATCCATCTTTTTAGTGCACATGATTGATAGTCATACCGATAATATACTTTTTTATGAGATTGATTGTTTACATATCTAGTTTTCACTTTTCCTTCAAGTTGTTCCACGATCTTGCGTTATGAATTGTGTAGCAGTTAGGATTATTCCAAAGAACTCTACTTTATGTCATTTGGTAGCTGGTATCATTCCTACTAATACTTTTGAATTTGTTAATTAGTTTTGAACACAAAGTAGCTGAAAGGTACATTCTTTTGTTACTGTTACAGAATATTTTACTAGTAGTTTCCAAATGAAACACCTTTGTTATCTTATTGATTATATTTATTGTTTTCTAAATAATACAGTAATTTATTGATACAAGTTGCAGGTGATATGGTTGTTTACCGTGATTGTTTGCTTGTATACTACACACATTGTAGCCATCTCCTGGCAAGTGAAAAATATTCTTTTTCTCCCTAATGTGGTCTGTGATGGTACTAGTCCAATGTGACTTATAATATTTGTACCGGGAGGTGCACCTCAACCCCGCACATTGAAAAGAAACGCCTTAGGGAACACTATCTATCGAACAAAACTTGAAACCACTAATGCATAAAGTTGGGACATTGATCAGAAGATGTCACTACTGAATAACTGAGTATGTTATTTTAACGTTTCCTAAACTGACTGGATTTCTTTGTTTTGTTTTGGTGTACATCAAAAAGTTTGAATTTTTCTCCATGGATGTCCCCACACAAAGCTACGGTCATGCACTCTGGTGCAAGGTGGAATAATTACTGATTTAAAGAAGTTTTGGGTTTATAAGTTTATTCAACTAAATTGACTTTCATTTATTTTGATACTTCAATGTTTTGCAACACTTCCTTCTCATCCCGCCAGCTTTGAAGTCTGGCCAATCACAAATTTTCTGTATTTATTTTTCAGCCAATCATAATCTTCTTGTAACTTTTTGAGTATCAAATAAAATGAGAGGGTGTGGTCAGATTTTGCCCAGAGCCTTTTCGAACTCTCCCGTCGGGTATAAAAGCCGCAACTTTTTCTAGTTACCTTGTCTTATTCTCATCAAATTTCTGAGTGTGTGTTAAGGCAGGAGACCTAATTCTTTGGCAGGCAGAACGTCAGCCCAGGTAATGGTCACCAGTTTTCTATATCTGTAGCTGTCTCCTTAAACTCACAGGAGGGGAAGCTTCTAATGTGTAACTATGTAATCATCTGTTTTCAAAAATGTAAGCTTTCATTCTGCTGATGTAAAATTTCATTCAGACTTAAACTGTAAATTGGGGATAGAGAGTGTGTTACCCTCTCGAATTCCCCTTCAGTTTATCTCGAGGTGACTACGATTTTGTAACCTTTTTCTTCTGTAAATCACTCATTAACTTCTCTTTCGAGTCACCTCAGTTGTGTAGAATTAGCCTCTGCATCATTGGGCCACAAGCCCAAGTAGGGTTTCAAAAGTTGGTTTTCAAGGAGTGCAAGTTTACGACTGCATACATTTTGAGTTTGGACCAGTAATATAACCTATTGTTCTCTTCCATGAAGGCCGAGTAGTATGGGTACTAGATACCGCTGTGTAAAGGAATTGTAGGTTGTGCCTAGAGATGCCAGAAATTGTATAGTTTTGTGTAATGTTTCCTTGAGTAGGCTGTAAGGAATTGGGAGCACAGCATCCTTGGTTGAATTTAAAGAGCATGTAAACTCTTGTCTGATATTGGTGCAATTCTCAGTCGGGCCTTTGGAAGGCCGTATGTGTAACGTTTGGTGCAAGGTGCTCTGGAACTGTGTCTTGGGAGATATCTCTCATTATCTAACCAAACGCAACATTTGTGACGTTGTAAACTTGTAAATTGGAGCTGGAAGCTCAAAACTTGTAATTTACAACACTTGGATTTCTATTCTTGTTTGCTATTTTGTACCTGATATTTTGTTCCTTGACCGTGTGAAGAATTTTGTTAAATATGAGATCTGAAAAGAAATATAACCTTTGTTTTAAAGTTTGAATTAATCTTTGATATCGTAGATAGACCCATTAATGCTGACACCTTCTTTCACCTCTCGGCGTTCCACAGATAATCTCGGAACAATATTACTTAAACATGCAATGAATAAATAAGCCATTGAAGAGTTATCTTGCCTTTGTGTTTCATACTTCGTAAGGGATAGTGTTTGTAAATAGACCTTGTAAGTTCACCATTACTCACCTGAACATTCGTTACATGAATAATTCATCATTACCAGGATGCACATTTGATCACTGTCATCGTCCACTTCATACTATCACTATGTTGCTATGGGGTATTTCATTGCCCATTTATTGAGATATTCTTTTCACCATCTCATCCAGGAGATCTGGGTTAGCTGCTGAAAATATAGCCATGTGGGCAAGGTTGTGATGAGAGAGGAAGTATAATCATGACCAGAGAGTGTAGTAATTGGCTCTCCTATAAGGAAAGGGGATGTAGTTAGGTAAGAAGTGTCAAAAGGTTCATCATTTAGCTTTGGTGAGTGGATGTATGTGAAGCGATAAGAATCCATCACTTGTCTGGGGCGTTAAATCAGACTCATGACAGCTGCTTCCTAGATTCCACCAAAGTGTGGTGTTGGAGGAGGGATGAAATGCCACATCAGTCCCATGCCTGCAGTTGTGCGAAGAGTTGGTTTTCTGAAAGGGGATGTAGTTAGGTAAGAAGTGTCAAAAGGTTCATCATTTAGCTTTGGGGAGTGGATGTATGTGTTTCAAGAATGGTACATTTTGCAGGATGGCCTTGATTTCTGTAGCTGCTCCATTGAAGTTTGTGCCATTATTGCTGTAAATGTTTAGGGGTTGACCTCTATGAGAACTAAGTTGATAAAGTGCGGAGAGAAATGTTGTTGTGGTGAGATCGGGTATCATGTCTAAGTAGAGAGCCTTATTAGCTGGCAGTCTGGTCTTGTTTGATTTCACACAATTTTTTAGATTTGGGCCAGCATAATCTGTTCTAGTTTTAAGGAAGGGGTATGTCGGGGTTAAAGGCACCATTTTGGTATTTCTCATTAATTATTCCTCTATGTAACACTTTGCATAAAGTAATCAGGATCCTGATTTTTATTCCCCCAGGCGTGAGATTACGGCTGATGATGCGTATGCAATGGGCGAAACATAAATTAGTATGACACGATGTAACACCTGAGATGTGTATGAGTGTGGCTTCTTTCTGTTCCCCTTTCTGAAGAGATCCTAAACTTATCTCTCAGAGTGTTGAGTGCCAGGATGAAGTAGTCCAAGGTGTTCTGCCATCATAATTATATTTGTGAGGTGATACAGAATTTCTAATATTTCCAGTCCGCTAGTATTGGAGTATTGTGCAGTCATCCACTGACAAGAAGATGGCCTTCTTGATTTATGGATTAATAGTCTTTATATGAGTTGTTAGTTTCCTGCACAACATTAATATAATATTTGTGTGAAGGGTTCAACTCCGATACAAACAGTGGACTTTAATTTCACTCCATTGGTTGTTTACAAAAACCTCAGATAATTATATGTTACAAATCTCTTGACTGGTCCATATTGAAATGTACATTAATTCAACGAGGTTACAAAAGTTTATTGAAATCCTCGTATTCAATACACATTGGGTTCTTAAAATTAAGAATTTCATCTTGTCATACTAATTTAAGGGGACATGTTTCGCCCATTGCATGTGCATCATCAGCTGTGATCTCATGCCTAAGGGATTAATATCATGATCCTGATTACTCTAGTCAAAGTGTTACATAGAGGACCGTGTGTTATAAGAAGGAGGAAACTTAGTCCCATGCCTGCAGTTGTGTGAAGAGTTGGTTTTCTGAAGGTTGTTTTACAGATAGATCTTGATTTATTTAGCTACTCTGAAGAAGTTTGTGCCATTATCGCTATAAATGTTCAGCCTACAGCCAACAGCGCATAAGCTCAATGCTCTGCCCATCTCCTCTCCTTCGCCACACCCCCTTCCCTCAATACCACACAGATACAATACAAGAAGTGCAAGTGTCATTTGTTCTGACGCTACAAAGGCAACTAGTTCATACCAGAAAGGTTGACGGTGTAGGTAAACGTATACACAGTGTTTTTCACAAAATTTAACCCTTTTTTCTCTGATCATAAATATCGTTCTACCCTCCTCTCATACCTGATTCTTCATTACACATCCCTCAGTAGTCGGTTTCAACATTGAAGCTGTAGCCAACTTCAAGCATGAGCGTCTCCACTTGACTAATTCGACAAAAGGAGGTTTCCACATCAACTAGTAAAAACATACACAGCAACACATGGTCATGAAATTTTTTCACTTTAACGAAAATAAAAAGTGAGTGGCCTCCCCATACAAATATGGGTTTGATGCTGCTTGTTGTTTTAAGGGGCCTAACATCGAAGGTCATCGGCCCAAATAAGGGTTTAACAGGGTGTCCACCTGCATGGAAAACCGCAAATCAGGGAATGTCAGAGAATTCGATTATTAGCGGGAAAACCACGAAATGTCAGGGAATTCAGAAAATATCTGGAAATTCGTTCTTCGGCCAGATAAAATGGACATACCTTATTTATCCCTTAATAGAAGCACATTTTTTAATTTTTATAACACTAATCTTGGGTAGGCTTATGTCTTTTATGCCAGGAATGAATTGTAAAGGAAACTGAATAAACATTCAAACAAAACCAAGTGTGATATTGAATGTGAAGTAACCAATAGCTTCAGTAGCTATATGGGTAGCCTATAGCGCTCTGATCGGTTGATCCAATTTTCAATGTTTTGATTTGCTTACTATTGTATATTCTGTGTTGTTGCTGAATGGAGAGGCCTATATTGCGTTTTCAGCTTTCTAATAGCTTAAATATATGGCTTCCACAGCGAAATATGCACATAGACAACAGATGACTCTGTTTGTTTCCTATGTAATGACGTTTGCGATAGTCACTACCTCGTAAAATGTAAAAAGAGACAAAAAACACTGACTGAATGCAGGTAAGTGTGAAAATCACTTGAACTTAATACTTATTCAAGTGCTTATTGCTATTGCGATTATTATTATTATTATTATTATTATTATTATTATTATTATTATAATTATGAAATGTGCTGATGTAGGTAAACCTTGTGTAAATGCGTAATGCATCGTGACACCATTCGGGCCGCACCATGTTGAGTTTCTAACCTATCTGATGAAATGGTTCGTCACGGACGTGGGTGAGTGAGGCTCCTCAGTAATCAAGTGATTTGGAGGTGTTATACAGCAGTGGAAGTGATAAAAACTTGTGGCAGTGTTACGTTTGTATTTATGAATCATACCAACACATTTTTTCGGTATTGTTCTTTTTCTTCCAAATTTGCATTGTAAACATAATGGGCCGCCAAAACAAGAGACTTAAAGGCCCAGCCACTACCATCAATGCCAACGTAGACCACCTCATGAAGTGCACGCTGGACAACTTTATTAACTCGGACAGCTTCCTTAAAAAAATTGTGCAGGCCATTTTGACCTGCATAACAGAAATGGTTATAAGAGAACTTGAAAAAAGTTTAATATTTAATGTCGAAGCATTTTCAGAGTAAACTGAAAATCTTGATAAAAAGGAGGTGGAAATCCACAAAATGAAGGAGGATATGGACTCCAAATGTTATTCATTGGAGCAATACAACAGGAGGAATAATGTTAGATTGTCGGCATCCCCAAATGTTTGAACAAAAACTGAGATGAACTAGTGCTCAGCATGTGCAAAGCAATAGGTGCATATGTTACACTTAATGATATTGAGAGGTGTCACAGACTAGCTCCTTGATCACCATGGAAAACAAGACCTATCCTATTCAAATTTGTGTCTTATCACTCATGGCAGAATGTCTTCACTAGGAAAAGGAAACTGAAAGGCTCATCCACAACAATCTGTGAAGATCCTACAGCTACCAGAATGTCCATCATGACGACAGCAATCCAGTGTTTTGGTTTTAAAAACACTTGGACTGACTCAGGAGATATCATAATTAAGAAGGCTGACGGGATGAAATTAAAAGTGTCTCAGTTAAAGGAACTTCCTATGGCATAAGCTTCTCTTGCAGTGCTATTTGATCACTTGACTATGTGAGTCCAAACCCATCGTTTACCGTAAGTCACAGCTGAGGAGCTAGCTTTTTTTATTTTTTCAAGTAAATTTGTCTATCTATCTATCCATTTACTGTATTATCTATCTGTCTAAATATCTATTCACTTAATCTGTCTTCTTATCCTACCCCCTGTCGATCTACATACTCTTTAATAAAATTTTCCTAACTCGTTCTCTTGTAAGTCAGGCCTCCATATTACGTGTACATAGTTCTAACGTCAACACTACGTAGAAAAAGCTCCTACTTGAGTATTCTGTATGCCTAATCTGCTGTTGCACATTATCACTATTATTATTACTGACAATTTAATTACCTAAAATATGTTAATTGCTGACCGTTAATAGGGTTTAGTCACATGCTGTGTTTTAATTTCGTTTTAGCAATTGGCAATGCATACCACAAACAGCCATAATCCCTCTGACCATAGCAATATTTTCCCTTGCCACACTTCCCATTCCCCAGCTATCCCATCAACCTGTCTACCTGCTAGTCCATTCACCCTAATCTCCCCCTCCTTGAAGTTACAAGTCTCATTGTCCAGTCAGCCCTAAATAGACATAAAAGCACACTTCACTTATGTCACCTTAGTGTCAAGAGTTTAGTTTCTCAACTCATATAGATGAACTAAGTATGTCATAGATAGAAAGAGATCCACCTAATCAATACTAATTTATTAAAATTTTCTTCTTAATAACAGGACCTGTTTCGACTCTTCACAAGTCATCCTCAGCTGTCATGTACATTCACATTAGAATACATTTTTTTAATAGTTGTACCTTGCCCATAAACATTTCATATTTGACTGACATTAGGTAATATGTTTCAGAGTGAATAATACTGTTTTTTATGTCTAAGTTTAGAAAACTATTATATATTAAAAAGGCACCACTTTTTGAACACATTAAAAGGATCACAACGTATGATAAAACTTTGCTATGTACATATGACCTTGAATTATATCATTAACGTTCAAGTTTTACGAGTAAAACAGTTCCTAGAATGACTTTGTCATATTGCGTTGTTTTTTGTCTTAAGGTCTATATTGCTTAATTTGACAAGGTATAAGCCTAATATAAAGTATATTATAAAAGCATATGCAGCTACATTTAAGCACATTTTATAGACCTTAAGACTAAAAACACAGCAGGCACAATTTACCAGTCGATGTTGCGCCGAGATATCGATGTGGACCTTTCTTCAGAACATACTAATGCACATATCCTATGAATATAGACTTCCTCTATCTAGTCTTTCAAGGTGTTCTGGATTTTATGGACGTGAGTGTAATTCAATCATTCACAAAATTTACCAACATCAATAAGTAGATCAGAAGCGATAAGAATCTGCAACAGCAGAAAGTAATAGAAAATATTATTTCAAGAATGAAGACCCTCTGGAAATGAAATTAATATTTAAAAAAGTTACTTAAAATTTTATGATTGAAGTTGATTAATTCCTGGCTGGAAACGTCTCACGATTGGCCCCTTTACCACCCTTTAGGGTTTGGTGGGATCTCCCCTTTAAGTTAGACATTCCGGAAGGAATATCCCTTGCAAGGTGCACCATGATGAAAGTAAAGATTCCTCTTGCAAGCAGCATGATGATTCCCCTTGTTCCTTGTCTTGCAGGCTTGTCGTAACAGTAGGCTTCCTCTCTCTCTCTCTCTCACAAACACACACACTCACACAAACACTCACTCTCTCTCTCTCTCTCTCTCTCTCTCTCTCTCTCTCTCTCTCTCTCTCTCTCTCTCTCTCTCTCTGTGTGTGTGTGTGTGTGTGTGTGTATCTGAAGCGGCACATTGATATGTGATCCAACCATGCCTATTTAAATGTCAGTCGACAGTTAACTTGCGGGTTCAGATGATTTATGCATACCACACGTGTTCTGGAATTAATATAGTCGTGGTTATTGTGACACTTAGAGCAATTAATAGCATAACTACCCCAAGTGACAGCACCAAGTGTCTGACCGTGTACGAAAGGCACGGTTCAGATAGGTGGAAACGTGCAAGACAAAGACCAATGGAGGAAAAACAAAGGCACTTACCATTAGAGAATTAAACAGGGCCCCCAAAGGAGCGGATAAAATACACCTGGTCATCCCAAATTATCACCCCTTTTAAAAGGAAAACACCAACACCTTGGGGAACAAAGATATTTAATCAAAATAATAAAGAAGTAAACAAGAAAGTAATATCCTCGCTGGAAAATAATAAAATTAAAAATTGGAAAATACTTAAACTCAAAGCAAAACCCTACGGTCGACCGTTTATAAAGAAAATGATAATTCAGTTCTTAAAGGACTTATTAAGATAATGCAGATTTATGAAACCACTCCTCAACTCTCAAGTTTTCTTACGACCAAAAGTTTTCTTAGTACAGTACCATAGTTTTTTTTTTAACATCCTTTTAACCTCCTTTAACAGAAAACCACCTTTTAGGATGTGTCAAACGACCCCCTGCAAGGATGGGTAGGTATTACGTGCACTTTTCAAGAAATTAAAATAATAATAATAATAAGCACCGAAACACCGGGAGGGAAAACGACCAGAAGGTAAAATTAAAATCACAAAGAAAAATGAAATCGACCGAGGAAATCCGCGGAGAAGGTAGAATACATCACCGGCACATCAAATACAAATCATCAATCATCACAACCAACATCAACAACATTAGCATTCCCATGGCAACGACCAACAATGGGTCAAGGGGGGAACGGGCCAATCGCAGAGCGCAAACAACAATAGACGTAAACCAACAAAGGACCAAGAAAACAGACGCAGAAAATAACCCAGAAACCAGTAAATTAAATTAAATTAAGTTAAACTAAAATAAAATCAACCCGAGAAACACGAAAGAAAGGAACCGGGACACAATGTACACGTAACACCCACACCCCTGAAGCGACTCGCTTGTTAAATTATTCAGGTTAAATAATACCTTTTTAGCACAAAACCTTTAAGCCAAGAAAGGTCATCAATAAACCCTAGGTTACCCAATTACATTATTGAAGAATCCAAAAATTACTTTCACACGGTACGCAAGCCCCAAATTAACAGACATAATTACACATGGTATAATTTCCAATTAACAAGCCGAAAGTTTAAAATTCCACAAGGCAAGACTTAGTTTTTAGATGACGCCAGTTACATGGTACCACGCGCACTTTCTGCACATAGGAAAATTTTCAGGTCTTTCACCAAAAATCAGTAAAGTTTTAGTTGTAACAACACTTACAGTTTCTTCCAGATGAAAGTTGTGAGGGCAGCTTCGGTAGGCTAAGTTACTTACTTACATTAATAAAACATAACATGTAAATTCCAGACGAGGAAAAAATTAACCAGAAAACTTGCAGAAATCCCCAGGGCAAAAGCCCCGTATATATAACTTAGCCAGGCTCGAACATTTTCGGTGAAATTATCTCCTTAGGGAGAGAGAAGCCACACACGTCCATCTCTTCCTTGTCACCAAACAGCAATGGCGATTTCCCAAGATTCCGCAGTGCCAGCTCCAACGATCACATGTGCGCAGAGGCAAAGCGCCTGAGTGGTAACATAGCTCGCGAGGTAGTACATACCTACGCCACTAGAGTGCAGGAGAATACGGTCAGGCACCGATAGGACGTGCATACAGTCAGTTATAAGGTTTGAAAAGAAGAAATAAAGAAGCGGCGAACCACTTCTAAAGACACAGTTTTTCCACAGCCTTTAGGCTAGTTCAAAAAAATTTCCCAAGGGGGAAAAAATTGTTACTCAGGTAACAGTTATGTCTTGTAGAAGACGAAATAAAGTGTTCCCTTTATGAGACATTGCGACTAATAAACGTCTCTTGGAGAAGAATATCTTGTAGAATTGTAGTGGGAAAGCGAAGTGAAGTTGTGCTCTAAAGTAGAGCAGTATTAAATCAGCAGTGTAGGAGCTGAGTAAGTTGAGCGTCGATTACACACTGCTTTTATCCGTTCTTGGCCTAGAAAGTGTGATTAGTTGGAAACCAATCATAATTTTCTTCACGTCTTCTTAAAATATCATGGTTCAAAACTGTTCTTGTGAAGAGTTCTGAAAACTTGCCGGGCGGTGTTAGCCTTGAAAATGTTAACTGTTCATATCTGTTACATGCTAACCTCCTGACCAATGAGAGAAAAGGAGTGAATCGCCACACGGCCATGCAGCAATGAGCCTAAAGGCGAATTTCTCCAATGTTATCAGATCCTGGCCATCACCACAGCTGTTGTAAATGACCCACTGACCGAATTAAATAAGGCTTTTGCGGCAAACTCAATTTTATCTCCAGTTATGCCATTTTCGATTACAATATGTTGTAGGTGAAAGATTTCTTTCCACAGTTTGCACTGCTGTATAAATGATGCAGAAGTATTAAAAGTGTAATATTTCAATATATTGATGCGGAATTAGTAAAATTGGTTTGTAGAAATCCTGTGTGATGTGTGAAAACTGCATTTGCACTGTAAAGTGTTGTGTAGAACTTTAAGGTGAAACTATCTGTAGACTTGTACATTGCTTATGTAGTGTCATTCTACATTGTTAACAGTTAACTTCTCTGAGATGCCCAGCTATCTTTTAGCTGTTAATGTTAATACTATAATTGGTTTTACAGTAAAATAATGATAATCATAACATTTACTATTTGATATTTCACCCAAGTGTCATTGAAATGTGTTTGATCCAACTCTGTCTCCTCACTTTTGGAGATAAATTGACCTGTGAGTATTTCTCTATGCCCAGATACCTTTGATCCATGATTCCCGTTTACAGCATATACCCTGCAATTTATTAGTATTTTCGTACACTTCTCTTCCAAATATTCCATGCGATAATTCTGGACGTTGGTTTATCTTCACATATATGTGTACTTTGTTTCTTAATATGGATAGATCTGTGTTGATGTAGGACAGTCAAAATTCATAGAACTATTGTGATAAAACTTTTTCTTGATTGTTGTCTCTTTTTCTTTGTCCTTCAGTGAGAGACGTTGCTTGTTGTATCGTGTGGTACCAAATGTTCACATTGTCAAGAAATGTTAGTTGAAATGAATTGTTTTACTCTGACTGAAGTGCTGTTAGGTTCAACTTGCATTAGCTTGATCACCTCAAGAATCATGTCTTTGGCTGTTCTTCTGAGTAAGGTTCTTTCATGGGGTTACTTTGGAATGTGTTGCAAGAATATAAGCATAAATTTGGAAGCATTGTCTAACATAATTACAATGCCGATAAGCTTGATAAGTCTCTTAAAGGGATTCTTGTTGAAGGGCATACAGAGAAGCTGCGAAGAAGTAAGGGCCACCTCGATCCTAGATCCGAAGAGCATACGTAGGCAGCCCATCTTGACTTCAAGGGAGGAAGGCATGCTCTGCATAGAATTTTGGGAATCTACTTTACTCTTTACTTTTCCAAAGTAACCCCATGTATCGTAAAATTTTGGACATGTATATGAAAACTTATGTCCAAATGTGCATGTACATCTGGGGAACTGTGAAAGCTGAATTTCTAAAATAAAAACTTACTTTTTAACGTATTGTTTGAAATTACATATTAATATACTCTCACAGTAAGTATTGGAAGAGAAGGAATTCAAGCAATTGCTTCCTTGTTGTACTGAATAACTGGCCATTATTATGGCCTGCATTTGTAAGATGCTGGGCTCGAACCCACTGTCGACAGCCCTGAAGTGCATGTTTCACATTTTCACAGCAAACAAATGGTGCGAATTTACCTTAATTAAGGCCACAATTGCTTCCTTCTCATTCCTAGCCATTTTTAGCTCATCATCGCCATATGACCTATCTGTGTCGATGTGAAAGAGAAAAGGTAGAGACCATCAAATAAACAATATGCGGTATGTTATGTTCAATTGACTTTCATTAATATGGCTTAAATTTATGATTATAACTGGCCACTGTTCTTTGACTGATAATTACATTCAAACTATTCACGTTTTTGTCTCTTTGATGAATCAAGGAAACTAAATTTTATGTACATAGTCAATGAATATTTACATTCTCATAAGTTCCATAAATTCATACTTTAGGAATATTTGTTGCTTCAGTTAAACTATTGTAGTTAGGATACATCTAAATGTGGCCTAGAATTATTGTAGAATAATTATTTTATTAGAAAATATCATTCTTGCTTTATTATTACTTAATCTTTTCATTCTATTGTTCCTGTTAACCTGTTGCAATTTGGATAATGTAAGTCCGGTTTAGAATTGAAGTGTAGCTATGTAATTAGATTTTAAGTTGCTCGCTTTGGAAAGGACAGAAATCTCATGACATCAAAGATGTATGTGAACTTATCTGCCAGGTTACATCCAGCAGGAATGGTGTTGATTTCATTGTGTGCGCAAGCATGCAAGATTCAGTTGCTGAGGTTCAGTGCTATTCCGACAGCCTTATGTGAATTACATTTGACGTTGCATCCTCTCGAACTTGTGTTTTCTATGTCACAATCTGGCTGTGATGACCTGGATAAGGAAGTGCATTGGCAGGAACTACGAGGTCATGTTGCAGCGTATCCTGAAGATGAGTTTCCACTTCTCTGTGATGACCTTAATGCGCATGATGGTCACTAAGAATTTTTATAGCTGCCATGGTGGTAATACTTTTGGTACCTGATATGATGATGGAGCTCATATTTGAGGTTTCACTTGTGGTGACTGAAGCAAGCAAATTGACCTTATCGTTGTTCAGCACCGTGATCTACGACGAAGAAAGGATGTGAATGTCATATCATCTGACTGTATTCCACCTCTGCATAAGGTAGGCATAGGGGATTTAAGGAAATCTATGCCCCTGAGAACATCAAGTGGTGGAAGCTTAAAGACTAGAAGGAGACCCTAGCAACATCAAAAATTTCCCTCTTGTTGATCTTAATGCATTTGACAACATGTAGACACATTCTACAGATCTTTCTCTGCAACCGTCACAGTAAACTTGGGTACGATATAACCTAGTTCCTCTTGTATTCAATATCTAACATTCCTATGGATGATTGCAGTCCAAGAAGAGTTGTAGGATAAGACGAAGGCAAACTGTATATAAATCTCAATCGAGACGCACTCACTGTAATGACCTGTGTACAAGGTGTATCAGAACTATACTGACAGAGAAATCAGGGATGCTCTTCGTGGAATGTTGAGAATGATGGTGCAGTCAGATTCTCAGGGAAATGTTTCCTTTTGAGGAAATTAAAGTGACCTTGTTACTTCCGGTCATGCAGTTCAGATTGATGAACTTGCTCTATTTGCTATGTCAGAGAGTCAGCCGCTGTGCGTCAGAAAAGAGAAGGCAGGGGAAGTGAAATTTGGAGAAATAGGTAATTCTCGATGCGAATGCACAAGTTTCTCGTTCTTTTCGCATAGTCGCTTCCACACTCCGGTAGGCACTGTACAGTTTGTTCTACACGAATTGACTACTATGTGAACCCTATAGAAAGAGAAGACATCTTGTAACAAGAATACAGACAGCTTTCCAAACCGTTCGCCACACACTACACATCGTGGACTTAGTCCATAGTCACTCACAACTACGCCATAGTGAACTATACACCAAAGTAGAAGGGGGCCTTATTGAACATACACTGTAATCAAATCATTCGGCGTGTTGTTTCCTTCATTCAGTATTTCCTTGAGTTTACAATATTATGAGGGAAGGAATACACAATCCTCGAGCATGTTAATTATTATAGAATATTACTGCGACAAACAGACGAGAGGAGAAACAATCTGATGCTTTCCTTGACTAACATGTGTGTCTTAAATACAGTGTGTTCTTTAACTGTGTGTGCAGTTACGGCTATTAGATAAATGGACTGTGGATATTGCCTGTTAGAGACAATCCTTTCGAAGTCGTATGAGGAAGCATTATCTCTGTCTGCTCATACACTCCACAACACCTCCCTAACCCTGTCTTCCCTGAAAGGCGGCAGCAGCTCTTCAATTTCAATCGCGCACCACGAAGTAACAATTTAACCTCATTTTCTCAAAAATATAATTTTCCCCGCCAGTCTGATTGAACCATTATTCTTAACATAATACGAAGAGCATCCTTGAATTTTTGTCGGTGTAGTCCTGATAAACTCTGTACACCACTGAGCACAAGGGAAGAAGAAGAGAACTGTTTTCCATCTGACGAAAATTGACACAAGTATTGAGCACACTGTCTGCATTAGAGACAAAGATGACCAGTGATTACTGGACAAACAAGAAATCCTCAATCATTGGCAACAACATTTGTAGATATTTCCTGCATTGAATTACCACATCACCCTATTCCTGATGGTGAGTCCCATCTTATGCATCACATCAAAGGAAGTGGAGAGTGCCATTAGGAGTATGAAGGACCAAAAAGCGCCAGGACCGGATGACCATCCAGCAAACTTCTGGAAGATGAGGCAGTTTAAAGAACTCATTATCAACTGGCTGACAAGCTTATTCAGTGCCAGAGTTGACTCTGGCTCTGTTCCCAGTCATTGGGCTGTAAACATCCTTGTGCCTATTTTTGAGCAAAATGACGATTCAGCAGAATGTGCAAATTACCATCCAAATTGCACCCAATTGTACATGAGAAGATCTTTTAGAGTAGCCTTCATTATTGACTGGGTGAAATCGCCGGCATTATTGCTATCCAATGCATCTTCATTAAGGGTGCTGGAACAACTCATGCCATTTTCACTGCCAGAATGCTAATTGAAAAGCACTGAGAGCACCAGTCGGTAGTGTACATTGTCTTCCTTGATACTGGAATTACTTTCAGCCGTGTTACTACGGCTTGTTGCTGTGTACGGTGTTGAATGTTGACAGATTTAGAAAGGTATGAAGTAGCAATTACACAGCATGAGAATGTGTATACTTCATTAGTCGATGGGCATCGCAGCCGTCACTCGTGACGCATAGGATATGTCACCAATGGTTTGGTCATGTCCTTTTGCAGTACCTGACGCAGTTGACAATTTCACCTAATCCTTTGAAATTACTTTACAATATCCACTATAAGGAACATTGAAGGTAATATACAAAAATTTAAAACTAGAAATGCTGCTGAGATGGGTAAAACTTCTGGGCATATACGAAAGTCAGTTCTTTGAGATATTGATTAGAGTATGTATGAAACAGCTATACCAGATGAATGAATAGTAGCACTCTGTGTATAGAGAAAATGTGCTAAACTTAAGGCTAGTAATTACACAATAGTCGTCTTGACTTGTGTTGCATGCAAGCTCTTGGAATGCATTCTTTCTGATTATCTTACACACATTTAAGAAATTACCAACTGGCTCGATAGAAGGTAGTTCAGGTTTAGGAAATATTATTCCACTGAAGCTCATCTTGTGGATTCCAGCAGGATATAGCAGATATATTAGATTCAGGAAGTCAAATGTATCACGATTGACATATCTAAGGATTTTCTTAGGGTAGATCTCGGGAAACTACTGACAAAAATTAGTGCGTTTGGGATAGATAAAACAATGGCTAAATGGGTGACTATAAAGATATGGCCAAATTATTAAACATTAAAAATTTGAGAATTGAACACATGAGATGTTACTAATTTTTAAGTTCATGACATTAGTACTTGGCATGCACCCCCTTAGCTTTCATGAGTGCCTTGATTAGACTGGGCATACCCTCAAACAGTATTTTACACTGACTCTGTAAATCGTCATCATGACATCACATCTGACCCAGCTTCTCAGTCAAGCCAATTTTTGTCGTTATTTTTCTTTGGACTTTTCTTTGCTATCGGCTAAGGATATTCTATGGGGTTCATGTCTGGACTGTTTCTAGGCTTTGTGGCAAGGAGGCCCATCTTGCATAAAAATAAATTCACTTTGGCCAAACTACTCTTGCACCTGAGCTACCAAACGGGTTCTTAATACTATACTGTTCACGTCTGATTGTTCCTTCTACAATATATAATCGTCCACGGCCATACCAAGCAAACACACTCCAGACCATCACTCAATCTGGATGGAATGCTTCTCTTTATCTTCTGACATATTGACTTGTCTCTTCTTCGACAGGAAATACCAATTCGTCACTAAAGCGAACTTGAAATAAATAAAACAAATAAGCCTAGCATTAAATGCAATAAGCTGTATGGTTTAAAAGACGAATTTCATACATTTACTGTGCTGTACGGTTACATCACTTAGATTGGGTTATAATGGAATAATGAATGATAATTTAGGAATTACAGTAATTGTCATGGACTTTCCTGTTTCCATTCATCAGATGACTAATTCTGGAGAGTCTTGGCACACTGGAACCTCTTTGCAGTCATAGCAGGAGTAAACTTCGCTTTGCCTGGAGGTCATCTTGCTTTCATTCCAGCATTAAACAGCTCTCGCCTCAGAGTCCTGGCTAATACAAATGACCCATACTCTTCTAATTTCTTACGTAAATCCAAACTAGTAACCTTGCGGTTGTTTACTGACAAATTAATCAGTTTTTCTTCCTCCTTGGCGTTGGTTTCTTCTTTTGCCCACAGTTTCCAACATGTTGTTGACATTTTGTCTTGGGCCGATGACCTTCGTTGTTAGGCCCGTTAAAACAACAATCATCATCATCATCATCACATTTTGTCTTCCCGTTATATTCAGATTTTAAAATTCTACTTACAGATTGCTGTGGTATTTGCAATCTAGAATCTATTTCTTGTTGTGAATGACGTTTCTCAAGAAGTAGCTCTCTGACAGTGCCTTTCTTGGCGAAAGGTCTCTTCGTCTTCCCATAACCTCAAAATTTGACAGTTCTCTAGAACCACTCTTAAGAAATACAACTGAACTCCTGAATAGTATCAATAATACATGTAATTTACAGAATGCACAATCTTAACAATAGGTCATGTACTGAGTTTATACCCGATAGCTTTCGAAGCAAGAAGCGGTGGGCCATGGGAATGGGGCTTGAAGGCACATAAAGTTTGCCAGTTAATAATTTATTATATAAATTAGTTTGCGTTACTTCGGTATACAAAGTTAAACAAGAGCAGGGACATGTCCCAATTTAATGTACCATACTAAAAGAATTTAAACACATGTGAGCAGCACAATATACTGATTAATAGAACATTCATTAGAAACCAGGGGGTCTAGCCCTATAAACAATACATGACTTAGTTTACCAACACCTAACTTAGGGTCTCTTGGTATGCGAATCTGCTCAATAGTACCAAGATTCTAACTCTAACCAGTATAATCTTTACTAGAAAATACGAAAGAGCGTTTGCCACTAAAGTGTCATACATAACAGCAAGAACTTTCAGTACATACTGCTTGCTGAATACATCACAGCCTTCTGTTCGCCTCTCGTTCTTAATTATTTCACACATTGACCAAAACTCTTTAAAGTTCAGAGACCGGACTAGTTTACGCTAATACAATTTTAAAACATTATCCGTCCCATACATAAGGGCACGAACTCAGGTCTACAGACCTTAAAATACCTCTATCATACATACTACATTTTAAGTGAAACTTGCCCGGGGCAAAGAGCTATTGAAACCTTACGTAGGCTAAAGCTTTAACATGAAATTCTTTACAATTGCAATCCGCTTCCTTAACTTTCATAACGCGCTACACAAGGGGTTCCTGTCTTAACGTCTTACCTCCACGTCTGGTGAGTCCTCGGTTCGAGACCGCGGTGGGACCGGCTGCGAATGTGCAGCGAGCAAGTCAAGCAGACCGGAATCAGAACGACGGTCAGGTGCAGCGAGCGCTCGCCTGCCCAGCAGGGAGAGGCGCGCGCGCACTCAAAGGTGAGGGGAGTTTTGTCACCAGACGTGCAGGCAAGAGGAGGATAGCCAACCTAAGGTAGAAAGCACCCTAGGACGGGAAGAAACTTCCCTTTATCCTGGGGCCATGAGGGCATGAAGACAACGTTTATTTAGGAAGGGCAATGCAAAACATAATACAACATGACATATATAAATAACATCTAAATTAAAACAGCTTGCAAGCACAATTACACTGATAAAATAAAACGAAGAGTGAAAGAAAATCTTCTTCACGGTACAGATCTCCCCCCTCAAAACTCCAAACAGGGTGTAAAGTTCTATAGTAAACGTTGGTTTACGTAGAAAGGATTGTCATTCCGGAGTAAGTTCCAGAGCGCAAATAAGGTGGTCATACATGCGACGAACATAACATTTCAGGCCACGTCACACCTCCCAGGATAGCATTTCATTTCATGTTTCGGAGAAAGGTTACCAGCACTCTTGAGAATAGAGTCAATGCCCAGCAGCGCCGAGCGATGTAATAGTGCTTTATACCATAGCCCAGTTGAAAATCACATCAGGACGAAAAGAGCCTGATAGGCAAGGAAGCTCCATATGAAGGTCCATCTAGGGAGCGTGGTAGTCCTGGGGCTTAGTGCATAAGAAGTGTCCATATTAGCCGTATGGAACGGCTGCCGGAGACGTGGAAGCCGACAAGAGGCTCAACTGAGGGCCCCTCTCAGAGAGCAAACGGCGAGGCAGAAACTCCAGGCAACTGGAAAATAAATGCAGAGCCAACAGTATGTTTCTCCTACATCCCAATTTAAGGGGAGGGACGGGCACAGAGAGGGGAGAGCGACCGTACACAGAATAACCGAGGACAGACGTGGAGGTAAGGACCATACCCAAAACCCAATAGGGAAGGGGGGGGGGGTAATGCAGGAAAGGATGAGGAAGCGGAAGCATTACAAATTCAAACAATAATTTAATTTAACGCCCCATAAACATAAACACAATTTACCTTAGAAATACCAAGAAACCCCACACTACAATACAGAAGCAAGGCAAACTCGTTCCACTTTAAACAAAGAAAACTTAAGCAGGCTTAACCTGCGAGAGGTGGACCCTAAAAACCCTTCCGTCACTAGGGTCTCTAAGAAGTAGAGTTACGGGAGTAAGAAAATCCACTACCGTAGAAGGCCCCCGAAACCGAAGAGCTAATTTACCAGAGGGGGTGAAATTCTTCACAAATACACTGTCACCGACGGCGATGCTCGAGGGGCTACGCCCCTGATTGTAACGCTCCTCTTTCTTCAAACGGTAGCTCTTAAGATTATTCAAAGCACGCTTCCACGTGGCCCTAATGTTAGGGGGATCGATGTTCTCAGGCAATAGTTCACCAATGCTCCACAAGTTGCATAAGGGAGAATTAGGGACAAACGAAAACATTAAGGAGAAGGGGGTCGCCTTATGGGCCTCATGATTTGCCGTATTAAAGGCGTAAGCCAACCAGGGAATCGAGGTGTCCCACCTCAAAACATCTTCGTGGTGGAAGGCAATGAGGGCAGAACGCAAATTACGGTCGACCCTTTCGGCGTACGAAGGTTGGGGATAGTACGCCGAGGTGGTAACATGAGATATGGAAAGACTAAAACAAAACTTTCTGAATAGGTTGGAAGTGAAGGCTTTAGCGTTATCTGAAACTAAAACCTAGCAGGGACCTAAAACGGAAAAAATAGACTTAAAGCACCTTACGGTAGTTTCAGCGGTAGCGAGTTTAGTTGGGAACAGCCACGTAAAACGAGTAAACCCGTCAACACAAACCAAAACGAACCTGTTCCCATCTCCCTTAGATTTAGATAAGGGTCCAACGAAATCGATGAAAAGACGCTGCATGGGGCGCGTAGCTTGAGTAGAAGAGAGAAACCCTACATTTGTATTCAGCGCTGGCTTACTAACTCTACAGATTTTACAAGCCTTAACCAACTCCCGTACTTCACCATTTAGTCCCTTCCAAATGAAATTCTCCCTGATTCTCTCCCTCGTTTTGAACACTCCCAGATGCCCCGCAAGAGGAGTCTCATGATAATATTTAAATATCATGGGTACTAATATAGCAGGTACTACTACCTTCATCTTTTGGTCGTGCCTAGCGGGACAACACAGGACCCCATTTCTCAGAACATACGGAGGGAGGTGTTTCCCACTCTCCAAATCTCGCACAATGGGACCTAACACCGGATCTTCGCTTTGAAACTTGGCAACATCATGGTACAAAAGCGGGGTGTCAGACAAAATCGCGCCCGTAAGGGTCGGTGAACCATTAAGCAGGGGAAGGGGCGAGTCGTCGTCTAGAACCTCAGGATGACCAAACATATGACTCAAGGAGTCAGCCAAGACATTATCGGTGCCCCGAATATGACGCACGTCAAACTGGAACGCCGAAATTCGAATCGCCCACCGAGCTAATCGACCAGTTTTCCTTGGCCTACCTAACACCCAGCTCAATGCCTGGTTATCCGTCTCGAGCTCGAATTTTACGTGCTCCAAGTACATACGGAATTTTTCAAGAGCGAATAATACAGCCAACCCTTCCAGCTCATAAATCGAGTACTTGGACTCAAGGGGCGAAAGCGTCCTAGACGCATAAGCAATCGGACGTCTCCCAAACTCTGACTCTTGCAACAATACAGCCGCTACCGCAGATGAAGAGGCGTCGGTTTGCACGATAAAAGTTTTAGAAAAGTCTGGCATCGCCAAGACCGGGGCATTCGAAATGGCTAACTTAAGATCGTCGAAAGCCGCTTGTTGGGACGGACCCCACTCAAATTTTACCCCTTTACGACGCAACAAATTAAGCGGAGCCGCACGCTTAGCCAGATCTGGGATAAACTTCCGAAAGAAATTGATCATGCCCACAAAGCGAGCAACTCCTTTCACATCGTTCGGAGGACGGAATTCACGAATCGCCTGAGTACGTGACAGATCCACAGACACGCCCTCAGCCGACACAATGTGCCCCAGGAAGGACATCTGCGGTTTCGCGAAAGAAACCTTAGCTTGACGGTCAAATCGGCGTGGCGGAGACGAGTCAAGACTTCACGTAGATGTAAGAGATGGTCTTCAAATGTCTCAGAGTACACAACGACATCATCTAAATAATGATAAAGGTACTCGAACTTGACGTCCGAAAAGAGCTTATCCAAGAGCCTCGTGAGCACAGCGGCTCCAGTAGAAATTCTGAAAGGCAGGCGGCAAAATTCGTATAAATTCCAATCGGTGGCGAAGGCGGTCAAATGGCGCGATTCTTCCGCGAGAGGAATTTGATAATAGGCTTGGTTTAAGTCTAACACGGTGAAATACTTGGCCTTCTTAAACCAAGAAAAGCACGAGTGCAAATCCGGGAGAGGAACCGACTGTAATACAATTTTCTTATTCAAAACCCTGTAATCCAAAACAGGCCTAAACCCACCTTGAGGTTTAGGGACGAGAAAAATAGGTGACGAATAGGCAGACGTAGAAGGCCGAATAATTCCCTCCCAAAGCATATTATCGACAATCTCCTTCAAAGCCTTCATCTTAGGAGGAGAGAGCCGATAAGGGGGAATCCTGACGGGGATCGAATCCAAGACCTCAATTTTATATTCTAAGATGTTTGTCATGCCTAATTTTTCCGTGAATACATCAGAAAAGGTATTACACATCTCCCTAATACTCTGCGCCTGTTCCTCAGGTAGATGGCTAAGATCACACACCATCTCACTCCGAGGGGGCGTGACGGAAAATATCGAAGCAGAATTAACGAAAGTTACCAGAATCTTCACTGTCTCACAAAACCTGAACCAGCAGGAACGGTCCTGGAGGTCCAATACTAATCCAGAATAGGAAAAGAAATTCGTCCCCAAAATAACAGGGCACGACAAATTTTTTGCAACATAAAAGGAAAACCTCCAAGTAAAATTGGAGACACGGACTTTACATTTAACCAAACCCATAATCTCAACTTTAGATGAATTAGCAGAAACGCAAGTAATGGAAGTAGGTTCTAAATTGGAAAACTTACAAATAGTTTTATGAGCGACATACCACTGCTCACTAAGCAGAGAGACTACACTGCCAGAGTCCAGAAGCGCAGAAACAGGCTCGTTGCGAAGTTAGACCTTAATGAAAGGGACACATCCTCTAACATCAGCGGAAATGCGCGAACACTCCACCGGACACGTAATAGAGCACTGATTTGCCGGGAGATCTTTACTGCGGTTATCCAAGGGGGTTCCATCGGTGAAAGAATCCACACTGGCCCCCTGTCCTAGTCAACTGGAACTCGGGTTCGTGGTACAACGTCTCGCCACATGTCCAGCAAGGCCACAGCGAAAACAAATGACACTGCCACTGCTAGCACCAATGTTCACATCAGCTGCCACACGAGGTGGCCGCGCGCCCAGCGTACGAGAAGGACAGCGGTTTCGTAAATGATCAACGGACCCAGGATTAACCGGCTTTCGTAACATAGGGGCACTAGCAACTTTAGCTGGGAAGGACTCACTACCCGTACGTAAGGAGTCCGCATGGCGAACCCCTTCGGCTGAGACGACCATAGCCTCCAATTCAGCGAAAGAGTGGGGGTGAGCCACGAAGCACAAACAAGACATATAGATGGGTGAAATCCCCTCCACAATCGTAGCAACCCTCTGCTCTTCAGAATAATCGAGAGCAAACACCCTCGCATAAAATCTAATATCAGAGATAAAAGCAGACAATGATTCCTCCATACGTTGTACCCTGAAATAAAACTTCTGAATAAATGAATTGAGAGCCCTAGATGGAATATAATGGGCCAATAGATACGCATGAAACTGCTGAAGGGACATTTGCTCGGCAATAGCACTGACGATCTTTTGAGAAAGCACACCATCCGTATGTGGGTATATAATCTGTAAGACTTGATAATGCGATAACCCGAAAACTGAGGCGTGATCTTGAAATTCGACGAAAAATCGAAGAAAAGACACCGCGTCACTAGCTGAATTAACAGAGTGCCGGAGAGCTCCCTTTAACATTAATGTCAGCGGGTGAGGAATGCTAGAAAAGGCAGAGACATAAGACGGTACGGTGGGCCATACAGATTGCTGATCAGTAAACGCACCATTCTCCGTAGGTTTACTTAGCTCCTCTCCAAGTAAAATAGAACTGGCAGGAACCGACTTAGATTTAGTTACCAAATTAGAAAGCCATTGGTCAGTTTTCTCTAAGAGATTAAGCGCTTTATTCTCCAATCCCTTAACCTGGCTTCTTATTTCCTCGCCTAAGTCCAAGGAGAGAAGGTCTCCGATACGATGGACATAGTGGGTCAAACGACCTTGAACTCTTCGAAGCTGATGTGAAGCGACATCACTTTCTAAGAAATCGATTACTGAAAGAATATCAGAAAGATTCGCGTCAATCAGGGCCGCCGCAGACTCTACCTCGTCGTCAGTACATTGGGGGACAGAAATAGCCCTATCTAAGCTTGACCTTAATAAAGCTTCATCCCCCTTCACTGTACCTCTGGATTCAACATTACGGATTTTTAGCTCATATAGCAGCTCCTCCTTTCGGAGCGCCCCCGGGTAGGGAACGTCACGAGTAGACATTTTGAGAAAGGCCAAAACTCAAGAACTACTCTGACGAAAGAACTTCAAACCTCCATCCCTACACAAGCTTAACTGCCAAGTATAAGTAAGATAAGCCCCATTCAACCACGCTACTCTGCTACCAGAGTTTGTACTGAGTTTATACCCGATAGCTTTCGAAGCAAGAAGCGGTGGGCCATGGGAATGGGGCTTGAAGGCACATAAAGTTTGCCAGATAATAATTTATTATATAAATTAGTTTGCGTTACTTCGGTATACAAAGTTAAGCAAGAGCAGGGACATGTCCCAATTTAAAGTACCATACTAAAAGAATTTAAACACATGTGACCAGCACAATATACTGATTAATAGAACATTCATTAGAAACCAGGGGGTCTAGCCCTATAAACAATACATGACTTAGTTTACCAACACCTAACTTAGGGTCTCTTGGTATGCGAATCTGCTCAATAGTACCAAGATTCTAACTCTAACCAGTATAATCTTTACTAGAAAATACGCAAGAGCGTTTGCCACTAAAGTGTCATACATAACAGCAAGAACTTTCAGTACATACTGCTTGCTGAATACATCACAGCCTTCTGTTCGCCTCTCGTTCTTAATTATTTCACACATTGACCAAAACTCTTTAAAGTTCAGAGACCGGACTAGTTTACGCTAATACAATTTTAAAACATTATCCGTCCCATACATAAGGGCAGCATATCAAACGAACTCAGGTCTACAGACCTTAAAATACCTCTGTCATACATACTACATTTTAAGTGAAACTTGCCCGGGGCAAAGAGCTATTGAAACCTTACGTAGGCTAAAGCTTTAACATGAAATTCTTTACAATTGCAATCCGCTTCCTTAACTTTCATAACGCGCTACACAAGGGGTTCCTGTCTTAACGTCTTACCTCCACGTCTGGTGAGTCCTCGGTTCGAGGCCGCGGCGGGACCGGCTGCGAATGTGCAGCGAGCAAGTCAAGCAGACCGGAATCAGAACGACGGCCAGGTGCAGCGAGCGCTCGCCTGCCCAGCAGGGAGAGGCGCGCGCGCACTCAAAGGGGAGGGGAGTTTTGTCACCAGACGTGCAGGCAAGAGGAGGATAGCCAACCTAAGGTAGAAAACACCCCAGGACGGGAAGAAACTTCCCTTTATCCTGGGGCCATGAGGGCATGAAGACAACGTTTATTAAGGAAGGGCAATGCAAAACATAATACAACATGACATATATAAATAACATCTAAATTAAAACAGCTTGCAAGCACAATTACACTGATAAAATAAAACGAAGAGTGAAAGAAAATCTTCTTCACGGTACAGGTCACATTATTTACTTCCAAACAGCAACAATATGTAGATAATAAAGATAAACGACAGAACATGCTCACTAACAAAAATGACACAAAACCATGTGAATAATGAAATTACATTGTGGTTCTCACTGTAGCCACTGTATGAAAAAATACAATAGTGTGGACCAGGATATCCCAAGTGGAAACTTTGCCTCCAAACAAGTTCAAGGATTAGGCTATAAAGGTCGATAGTTTATATAAAGGTAGAAATATACCTTTTACCATTAAAATTTGGCCACGTCTGGTGTATTTCTACAAAATAGAACTCAGAGCATAAGAGTAGGTGAAGCTTTATTTGATCCTGTAACAATTATGTGATTGGGTCCCACAGGGTAGTATTATGAGATCTTTATTCTCTGATATATATATAAACAATATGAATAATGAACTGAAATAAGTGATGAGGCTCTTTGTAATAAATAAGTTTCAGGATTATGAGTAACTGAAAAAGACCTTGATAATATTGTAAGATGGACATCGGGCAATGCTATACTTGTAAACGTGGTGAAAAGTCAGTTTCTTTGTTTCACAAATAGAAAGAGTCCTCTCCGGTTTTATTATTGTATTGATGGGTGAAATTTCTTCATGGGAATCTCTGTAAGTACCTAGCTATTCATAATAAGGATATAGCTTCATTATGGTAATCATTTAAACATATTGAAAATAAAATTTACAGATCTCTTAATATGATTATGAGGTTTTTTAGGGGTTGTAAAGGAGAGGGCATATAAATCTCCAGCAAAGCCACAATGAGAGTGTGAGACCATCACCAGTATTACTTGAGTAGAGAACAGGAAATGATCCACAGAAATAGCTCCATTTCTTGCAGGTGATTTCTAACAAAAGAGTTGTGTTACAGAGATGTTGCAAAATTTCAGCTGGGGAGACTTGGAGAAAGGATACATGTTTTTGATTAAGCAGTATATTATGAGATGTCATTGGAGAGATGGCTTGGAATGACATTAGTTGATGAATACATTTAAATCATGTTCTTGAAGTCTAGGAAAGGTTGCAACATGAAGATAAGTTTGAATTCAAGGGGACAAATTTTGGCAAATGTTCACTTATAGGAAGATGATTTAGTGATTGAAATAATTTGTTTCATATATTTCCACAATCTTTTTTCTATTTAAACAACCAACAGCCCTAATTGCTGTGGTTTGATTGATTCATTAATTGGGACATTAACTGATTTATGCTTTTGGTCTTAATGTGATGTACAGAGGGGGAT
The DNA here is from genome assembly GCF_040414725.1 of Anabrus simplex. Taxonomy (NCBI): domain Eukaryota; kingdom Metazoa; phylum Arthropoda; class Insecta; order Orthoptera; family Tettigoniidae; genus Anabrus; species Anabrus simplex. The sequence continues at coordinate 42,818,987 of NC_090279.1, forward strand.
GATGGATATTTCTATGCTTATGATATAAGCATTGTCCACTTGTTGGGAAAGTGGTGGGAGTACTTTGGGATTATTTGATATTACAGTGAAGTGTTTTTGGAAAGAAAGTATATAGGAACATGGAAATGAACAAAGAGGTGACAAGTCAAGTCATATGTAGGAAGTTGGGAACAGGGGAATATGAATATAAGAGGATGAAGAAAATGGCTAGTCATTGTGGAATTAGGAATCAACAGAAAGAGAAACAGAAGCAAGGAATGGTATTGGGCAATGGTTTGGAGATACTGCTTACTATTATTTATTTTCCTAAAATTGTACATGTTCACATACACGTATGTGTACATATGCTCTGCTGAATATTCACAAATACGTAGGTGATTTTAAATTTACAAATTTGCAATGTTGCCCCCTTTCTATGCTACTGTGTCTACTGCTGTCCAACAGTGTGTTCCTTTTCATGTTCTTATATCTCATCAGTTGTTTCAAAAGCAGTGGCAAAAGGGACTCAGGTTAAAACACAGCAGGTCATTGTGCAAGTTAGGTTCCAAAAAGGGTAAAAAATAAAATAAATAAGTAAATGCAATGTAAATTTTAACCTAATAGAATTTGTACAGTATTATTTGAAGTAGTTGCACAAGTGGTATGTGTGTTGATTATGTTTGTAAAACAGAAAATATTATGAGTAAGAGTTTGTAAATTCTTTACATTTATTAAGGATGAACTGTGTGCTTAATAGAAAAAAATAGCAAAAATTGTATAATACTGTTTTTAGGAAATTGTCTTCTTCTCTGTTCTTTTAAAATTTAGTGCTTGATGATAATGTGTTTTTGTGTACCATTTGCCACCAAGGTAGACAACTCTCTTGCATTTAATGGGATTTTCATTTGATTGTTCCTTTCCATTATATATTTTTTAAATGGGAGATAAATTAATTATAGTCTTCTTGTGCCACTATGAAATTTATTTTCTCAGCTGTTTCTATTTTAGGCCTATATATTTTTATTTCCTTACTTCTTTATTCTACTTTTCTTATTTCTTACTGACAGCCTTCAGAAGATACTAAGGAGGAAATATTCATAGAGGAACAAACTGATGATCAGCTGTTGCCATACATCAAAGAAGAAACAAAGTACGTATACTACAAGTCCTATACAATATGGAATATATTGTACCTATTCACAGTTGTGTTCAGTAGTGGTTGGTTTATCTCCAAAAGTGGCCATTTTCATCAGTTCAATCCTGTCTCTACAAGGTTACATTTAAACACTATTATGTGAAAATTCTATTGGTTAAAATTATCTAAAATATTCAGGAACTTTAAGATCATTTTTAATGTTCCATCATGAACTCGTAGTTTTATTCAATATATATCTACAAAAAGAATCTCTGGTAAAGCTAGATATTTTTGAAGTGTATTTGTTGACAATACCTTTAAGCAACCATGAAAATTTTTTCTTTCTTTCACTTTCTCTGCATCATTTGTTCATCACATTCGTATAATCTGAAATGCTATCTGAAGCTATTACTTCCAGATATTCTGAGTAATATTTTTATACGTTCATGCCAACAGTGACACACAGAAAAAACGATATTTTTAGATTAAAAATTAAATCTAAAAATTCGAAATAGTTAAGTTTTATGTACATTGTAAACAATAAATATTTAAAACTAACATAATCAGTTTCATTAATCAATATAATGATGGCTGAGTTCAATAATGTGATGACTCGAAGATTGTCATTTTGAAATTATTTGGTTAGATTCCTTTTTTCTGATCATTTCTGTTCTCTTGTGTGTTAAGTCAGATTCCTCCATTTGTGGATGCCAAAGCAGATAATATGTTGTAGAAATGAAACTTTGAGGTCAGTTATGCTGCATCTTCGGTATCATAGTTTTCAAATAAAACTTGTGCATTGTTGTAAGCGTAAAAAAATTGTGCTATTGAATTTATGTTCATTCCAGTGATGTGGTCACACTTTCTGATTAATTTTAGTGTTCATTGTCAGTCAGGTTCTTCTAGTGTGTTGATTGCAAACATTCTTACACAATTAGTATTAACTAATAAAATGGAAAGGTACAAGTGGAGTTTTAAATTTTTGCAGGTTGCCTAAAAAAATTCTGAATTCTTCAAGTAAGTGAATTTATTATCTCATAAAAGTAGATAAATAGGCGGTACATTGTTGCTTCACGTCTGTAGGTTTACCCTCAAAGTGTCCTACACGTGACACCCGGGTGGTGCTAAGAAAGCAATAACTGTGGCTGCTGGACCTACCTTTTTAAAGATCCTCCAGCAATGGCAGAAGTATTTCATGGAAATGGCTCTTCTCAGAGCTACCGGACAAGAAATATTGGACCTTTCATCCATGTTTTCGAGCTTAACGTAGAAAGCATCAGCAGAGCAAAATGTGACTACCTATCCAAAGTTATCCTGAATAATAATATAGATGTTGTGGGTATACATGCAATCCATACAGCCAGTGAAGAAGAGTTTCGGAAAAGGGGCCTCATTAATGTTTTCACAGCTCTTGGTGCAACATATCACAGTGCACATGGTATAGCTACTTATATTCGTAATAATATCCAAGATGCCTCACTGCTCTTTCAAAACGAAGACGAAGACATCCATTGTGTTGCTGTGCGTGTGGCACATATTACTATTTATAACATTTATAAACCCCCAAACGCACAGTGGTCAGGTACCGTACTCCCGACAGCTCAACACCCTGCAGTTTATATAGGCGTCTTCAACAGCCATCACGAACTATGGAAGTACTCGAATGACAATGAATGTGTAAAGAAACTCGTAGAATAGACAGAAATGAACAATCTCCATCTGATTTTTGACCCAAAAGATCTTGGTACTTTCCAGTCAGCTGCATGAAATAGGGATTTCAATCCTGACTTGTGACTTCTTAGCTGCAATGATGCAGGACAGCCCTTACATACCAGTCGTAAAGTGTTAAGACATTTTCCCCACAGTCAACATGGCCCCATTATAGTGGACATTGGCATCAAAATTCCTGTTGTACGGTCAATACCACATGCTCAGAGGAACTTCAGAAAAGCAAATTGGTCAACATTCACCACTGAACTGGATAAATGTGTTCGGTGGATTGCTCCCAAGCACAATTACAAGCGTTTCGTAGATGCAGTTATGATGGCGGCTAAGAAGAGTATGCCATAGAAAAGAATACATCCCTGGTTGGAATGTAGAGACTGATGCACTCTATAACGAATATCTGCATACTGGTGATGAAGACATAGCTGATGGACTTCTTTCCAGCATGGATACTACCCGGAGAGAACGGTGGATTGAAACAGTGGAGAATATCGACCTAACTCATTCCAGTAGAAGATCTTGGGGGCACCGCAGAAAACTTGGAGGAAGGACACCTTTGGTGAAGCAACAGCCTGGAATTACTCCGGATGAAGTAGCATCTCACATCGTCACAACTTCCCAAACTCCATCAGATAAGATACATACAAAATACATACGGCGCCAGCTCCAAACTCTGGAATCAAGAACACCACGCTCATTAAGGAATTTACAACCGCTTACTGTGCAAGACATCAATGCTGCTCTCAAAGACGTTAAACCAAGTACAGCTCCAGATTTTGATGACATTCATTCAGAATTTCGCATTCATTTAGGGAAGAATGCAAGAAGTTGGCTGTTAAGGTTTTTTACCGACCTTCTACAGAACAGACAACTCCCGGCAGAATTCAAACGAACGAAAGTGATTTCCATCTTGAAACCAGGTAAGCCTGCCAATGACCCAAGCAGTTATAGACCAGTTTCCCTTCTTTTTGAGAGGCTATTCCACAACAGAATCAGCGCAACTATTTTTCAGCGTATTACAGTTGATCAAGCTGGATTCAGGCCAAATCGCAGCTGTTGCGATCAAGTGCTTTCACTGACATTCCACATGGAAGCAGGTTCCCTGAGAGAACTCAAGACCTCAGCTGTATTCATTGATCTTACAGCAGCATTTGACGCAGTCTGGAGGGAAGGATTAATTTACAGGATTATCCGAATTGTACCCTGTAGGACCATCGTGCAGGTTATAAGCAATATGCTCAATGACAGAAGATTTCGAGTGTGTATGGGAAATAGTATGAGTAGAGAAAGGAAGCTCAAAAATGTATTACCCAAAGGATCGGTACTGTCTCCCCTACTGTTCAATTTGTTTATCTCCGATCTCCCTGAAACACCATCACAAACATTTTGTTACGCTGATATCATAACACTAGCCACTCAACATCGAGACCTTAGTGTGACAAAAGAAGTGCTACAAAGAGACATGATTTCACTTGAAACATACTTCAAGAAATGGCAACTGTGTCCTAACCCTAACAAAACAGAAGTGTCATGTTTTCACCTGAATAATCGCCAAGCTGGCATTAAACTTCACATACGTTTTTGTCACCAAGAACTTCGGCATAGCAGCTATCCCAAATATTTGGGGATTACACTTGATCGCACACTGTATTACAAACAACATCTTATGAATCTGTCCAAAAAGTTCAAAACACGTTATATTATCCTTCGGGAATTGTATGGTTCAATTTGGGGTTCACCAGCAAAGACTTTATGATCTTCTGCTTTGGGACTGGTTTTCTCGTGTGCTGAGTACTGTGCACCAGTTTGGCTGGATAGCCCACATACAAGACTAATTGATACTCAACTGAATGCTAGCTTGCGGTTAATATCTGGTACTATCCAGTCAACATCCCTTTATGTGCTTCCAATTCTGTCAGGTATAATGCCACCTGTTTTACAAAGATCAAATGTTCCAATCTGAGAGTTCAAGAAGATAGAAGTGAACCCTCAACTGCCTGTTTTGGACGATATTCCTGATCTCAAGGTAACGAGGTTCGAGTCACGACATCCATCTTTGTATGATGCTGTCGCATTGGCTGATGGGAATTTTCACCCTTTAGAAGAATGGAGAAGTCGCTGGAAAGTTGCCACAGGCAGTTCCTTGCACAACAACTTTTCTGGTGAACATCACTACCGCGTAAGATTTGGACCACTCTGAATCGGGTGAGAACAAATCATGGACGATGCAGGGATGCCCTTTATAAGTGGAAATATATCTCATCACCAGAGTGCGACAGTGGTGCATCTCGACAGATGATCCCCATATTGTAAGTGAATGTACACGACGTTCCTACACAGGTAGCCCGAGTGACTTTTTGGAACCATCAGAGGAAGCCATACGGTGGATCACTCAACTGGACATTCTGCTCAACATGTTTCTTGTCTGTGTATATTTGTAAATACTATATATTTGTATATATGTATCTAACTTGTTGCCCTATGCTAATAATAATAATAATAATAATAATAATAATAATAATAATAATAATAATAATAATAATAATAGGTAAATAATGTAGTGATATAATCTTTCAAAATTGTAATTATTATCACTGACCTTACAAAGTTCCACAAGTGTATGTCCTGTTTTAAAACTTTTAATGCAGTAGTGTTTTTTAACTGTAGTTGTGACATTGCTAATTTATTTTTTTGCTGTCACACCTTTGTTGGTTACTGCGAGAAATGATCTTTGATAAACCCTGGGAAATGCTTGTATAGTCTCGGATTGGTGCTCTTAACCAGGCCCTTGTATCAGCAGGTCATGTGATGGCTAGTCATAGCCTAAGGTTTGACTTCAAACCAGATTTCTGATGGAAACTATGAATTCTGAATGGTTTATTTGATTTTGTGAGTGGTTAGAGTCTTCTCGGCTCTTACGTAATGCATTGACTTGTTCCTACTGTACTTTCACAACTAGTGGCAAGAAATATTCATGTCGGTCCTAAGAACTACCCAGTACCAGCTGACACTCTCTGTTTCTTTGTAATTCATGTGTAACAGGACACAATAGGCTACGTTAGAGAACAGTCTTGTATTATGACCACCAGTAAAAATGTTGCTTATGAATCCTTTTCACACACAAAATTAATTTTCTATTTTTGATGGAGTCTAAATTAGCTTTCTACTTTCTAAACATATTTTGTGCAGAGACCAGCAAAGCGACTTGCATTTTATGTGTCTTCTTTTTTCTTGGCATATATGTCAGAGGACAGTCCATTGTCTACGTAGCGTAGTCCATTTTACATCATAGATTTTAGATGCTTCTGAGCGATTCAGTCGACCGGATCTTATATGCTACTTCCCACTTTGTTTTATATCTCACCTCAGGCGCTATTGTTTCCTCACTCTCATTCCAACAGTCTACAAATATCATGCCACAACTTAAATGACTTCCTTTAAAATGTCTGAAATATTTGCCATGCCAGTTGGGTATTGAATTACATAAGAAAAGATTTTAAGATTCATAAAATTTCCTAATTGCTGACTTGTGGAAATACACGTATTTCTGAGATTACCAATTAGTGTTGAGATAACCTTCCATTTGTGGAGACACACATCGTCCTGAGCTAAATAGTGATGATGCTTACTTCCGTTTGTGTAGAGACACATGGTCCTGAACTAACCACTTAGTTATGTGGCTTCCTTCCAGCTTTAGAGCGTTGAGTGTCACATGGCCCTGAGCTGACCACTTTGTGCCACTCCTCCATGGTCTTCAAATTTATAGACGTGATCGGAGTGAAAATAACAAACTGACTAATATGATCGTCTGCTGTCTATGACGTATGTAAGCAGAAATATGAATTGCAAAATTCTATTCAGGCTAGAATACACTGACGGACTCCCCTCTTGTAGGTACTCATAGAATTTCACCGGATATTCAAACTGTCCTTCCCATTTAACACAGATATACCCATTTTTATTTTTTTTTAGTTATAAGTTTTTTTCACAATGCATTTATAGGAGTCACTTAAACACGAAATCGAGAAGCGTTCAGCCATTCAAACACTATTTTGTGAAAATAAGTTTTTATAGATATCGGACATAGGCTTTAGGGGAGAAAATTTGAACATACAATAAACTAATTTTAATGTTAGGATGTGTAAAATATCCTTTGCATTCCATTTTTGTAACAGAATATTTATCAGTCTGCATCTGGTTGCAGGATCCTGTGTTGTGGTTCATTGACTCCAGTTAGTTCGGTCTCGGGCCATGTCTGCATGTAGTCTTCCAACTTTCAGGCCGTTGTGCACTTTATCAGTCTATGCTGTCTGGTTCGTCCCTAGCGCCTCTTTTCACCGACTTTCTGTGTAATACTCTGACTTTCCCAATGTATCGTCCTCTACACGCAACACCTGCCCAAACCAGCACACACGCCTTTCCCCAATTTTCTTCTGGATCGCTGCAATGCCAAAACGTTTTCTAATAATATCATTTGAAATGTGATCTAGTCTAGTTATGCCAGCCTTCCACCTAAGCAACTTCGTATCTATGATGCTTATTTGGCGTTCTACCTCTAGAGCTGGGCAGCATTCGTTGCCGTAGAAAACGACAGGATGGATATCGATAGGACAGAAATCAGTTCGGTAGAACTTAGTTTAGAAATGGCCCTTCGTCCAAAGTTCGGAAGGGCGCCTGTTGTCATTCTCCACTTCAGTCAGGCTTTGTATATCCTTAAGTTGACTTCATCAGTAAGTCGGCCATAATAATAGATTGTGGAGCCAATATACTTCAACATCTCTACTTGTGCTATATCTTCAACGTCAACATGCATGGTTCCAACTTCTCGACGATGTAATGCAATGTATTCTGTCTTGTTCTTGTTGAGGCGCGGGGCTTATTGCGCTAGTCGATTGTTCCAGTCTTCTGTTTGACGCTGCAGGTCTAGCTTATTCTCTTCAGCCAAATGATATCATTGCTTAGAGAAGTGTCCATGGTATTGGTCTGCGCAGGTTTGTGGTAATTGTGTCCATTACATGAATGAGCTGCAGTGGTGATAAGCCGGAGCCTTGATGGACTCCTACCAAACCAAACCAAACCCCATCGCACTACAGCCCTTGAATGGCCTTGGCCTACCAAGCGACCGCTGCTAAGCCCGAAGACCTGCAGGTTACGAGGTGTCGTGTGGTCAACACGACGAATCCTCTCGGCCGTTATTCTTGGCTTTGTAGACCGGGGCCGCCACTCACCGTCAGATAGCTCCTCAATGCTAATCACGTAGGCTGAGTGGACCTCGAACCAGCCCGCAGGTCTAGGTAAAAATCACTGACCTGGCCGAGAATCGAACCCGGGGCCTCCGGGTAAGAGGCAGGCACGCTACCCCTACACCACGGGGCCGGCTGATGGACTCCTACAGTTATGCGGAAGTCATGAGACGCTCCTGCGGCAGCGTGAACACAACTCAATTTTTCTTTGTAGAGCAATTATACCCTCTCAGCAAGGTGCTTTGGAATGCCATGTACTTGTAGGGCTGACAGATTAGGTCATGAAGTACCCGATGGAAGGGCTTCTAACGGTCCAGAAATTTGTCATGAATCCTCTTATTCTTTTCACAGTTTTTCTCAAGTAACAGTCCGGCAGCATGGGTTTCTCCTATTGCGCCACAATTATACACAAATCAAGCTTGGCTTGTTGTATGTTTGTCTAAATCGCTAATCCTTTTGTCGAAGATTTGTTCTAAGTCTCTCGTTGCGAGGCGCAGAAGTATGTTCGGTCCGTGATTAGAAAAATCACCAGGGCTTCCCTTATTTCTGAATTGATACTCCGTCGCCAGTCTGTTTGTTTATGACCTTCTTTGATGTTATGGTTGAAAAACTTGCTTTAGCCACACTGCTGCATCCACCCATTGAGAGGAACAAAACTCTGCTGGAAGATAATCGGGATACATGGCTTTCCCTGATTTCATTTCCTTCAGCACAGCCTGGACTTTAGTGACGTCATTTTCCTACGTTGGACCTTCAACAGCGGAGGTGATAGGATTGGTAGATACGGATATTCCATGATTGAAATGTTGTCAAAATAGTTCCGCCAGTGTACTCGCGCTTCCCGCCTGTCCAGTAGCAAATCGTCTGTTTCCTCATTGATGCCGTAAAAACGTTGATCTTTTGACGATTTGCGATGGCTCGTTTGGACTAGCCGTTAAAAATTCCGCTCGAATTCGCGCATGTCATGTTTCACATATAGACCTGCCTACCGGTTTGATTTTGTTACGGCAAATACCTACTTCATTTTTCGAGTGGCTGCCTTGTAGGCATTCCAACGAGCAAGAAACTTGTGGCACAGCTGCTTCTTCAACCGTATTGCATATTTAATATCTTCATTCCTTAGCCATGTGTCATGTTTAATCCTTCGTTGTCGTCGCCCTGACTTACTTGTTCCAGGAATAGAGCGAAAGGCGTCTTTCAGTTTAGTCCGGCTCACTTCAACTATGGTGATTTGTGACTCTGTAACTTTTGCAACGACGGTAGTGTCCCTCTTCAGGGGCAACCATTTGATCCCTAAACCAACGATCCTATATATAGGTTGGCTATATTTGATCGCACATCAAAGATACATATTTCGGAAAAGCGACACAGTGACATAATAAAATGCTATAGTGATATGATAGCAATGTACAAATACAATATGTATATTTGTGTGACAAAATAACATTCATAAACGATTAGCCATGTTTCAACAGATCTTGCTGAATGTCGGCAAACGTTCTCAACGTTATTAATATCTACAACACAGACACTCTCTCAAACAACCTCAAGAACAAGGTCATTTACAAAAATTACTTGCCTGCGACAAAGCGCAGAGTGCTTCAACAAGATCAAAACTCCAAAGCATATGCCGTTCTTTATGTAGGAGAACAGACTACAGATTTCGATAGAATAATATGTGCTGGATTAAAGAGCTTGTACGAGTATTTACCCTTTTAGGCTGGACCACTTCTCACTTTTTTCAAATGAGGTTGTCTATTAACTCGTACATTTCTAAACCGTGACAAGTTTCTTGCGCGTGATATCGTGATTAAGAAAAGACGCAACATATTCTCGTAACAAGTGAGAGCTTTTGAAATTTAACCTCAGATGATGTTTACTTTCAGGAATGTAATGTTTATGAGTAACGAGCTCTCTGCACTGGATATCAGTGATTGGAATGTCCAGTAGCAAATCCCCTGTGTGAGAGTTGTAGTGGAGTTGGCTGTTGAACTATTGCTCACATGGTTTTAATTTGTCACTGTAGATCGAGACCCGAGGAGAGCTATAGAGATCCGGACCGCGGATCACCTAGTTTTAGGTGTACTGTGTGCGGTGACATCCTGGCTGGGAAGTTGGACCTCTTGCAACATCTGAAGAGACACAAGGAAGATCGACCCTTCAAGTGCGATCACTGCCGAAGCAGCTTGTCGGAACACCTCAGGATCCACCCGCTCCAAGTGTGCGTATTTTCTGATAAATACTTTACAAAGAGGAAAATGCTGACAGGGGATACTTGATTGCATACAGGTGGGATTATTACCGAATGCTCAGTATCTCATAAAAATTTCAGGAAAAGGCCGGATGTTATGCGGTCTGAGACGGGCGAGAAGCGATACTGCAGCAACTTCTGTGGAATATCCTTCAGCCGGAACAAACTAGCAGGTCACATGGGTATTCACACAGGCAGGAAGCCTCACCACAAGCAGACTCACACAGGCGAGAAGCCATACCGGTGCAATGTCTGTAGCAAATCATTTATACAGAAAGGCACTCTAATCCGTCATATGCGGACTCATACAGGCGAGAAGCCATACCGGTGCAATGTCTGTAGCAAATCATTCATACAGAAAGGCACTCTAATCGGTCATATGCGGACTCACACAGGCGAGAAGCCATACCGGTGCAATGTCTGTAGCAAATCATTCATACACAAAGGCACTCTAATCGGTCATATGCGGACTCATACAGGCGAGAAGCCATACAGGTGCAATGTCTGTAGCGAATCATTCATACAGAAAGGCAATCTGATCGGTCATTTGTGGACACATACAGGCGAGAAGCCATATAGCTGCGATGTCTGTAGCAAATCATTCATACTGAAAGGCAATCTGACCGTTCATATGCGGACCCATACAGGCGAGAAGCCATACAGGTGCAATGTCTGTAGCAAATCACTCATAAAGAAAGGCGATCTAACCGATCATATGCGGACCCATACATGCAACGAGCCATACAGCTGCGATGTCTGTGGACAATTATTCATAAACAAAGGCAGTGTAACCGAGCATATGCGGACTCATACAGGCAATAAGCCATACACGTGCAATGTGTGTAGTAAATCATTCATACAGAAAGGCACTCTGATCGGTCATATGCGAACCCATACAGGCGAGAAGCCATACAGGTGCAATGTCTGTAGCAATTCATTCAGGCTGAAAAACATTTTAACCGATCATATGCGGACCCATACCGGCGAGAAGCCATACAGTTGCAATGTCTGTGGCAAATCATTCATAAATAAAGGCAATCTAACCGATCATATGCGGATCCACACAGGCGAGAAGCCATACAGCTGCGATGTCTGTAGCAAATCATTCATAACGAAAAGCATTCTAACCGGTCATATACGGTGCCATACAGGCGAGAAGCCATACAGCTGCAATGTCTGTAGCAATTCATTCAGACTGAAAAGCATTCTAACCGTTCATATGCGGACCCATACAGGCGAGAAGCCATACAGCTGCAATGTCTGTGGCAAATCATTCATAAAGAAAAGCAATCTAACCGATCATATGCGCCGCCATAGAGCTGCGATGTCCGTAGCAAATCATTCATACAGAAAGGCATTCTAACCGGTTATATGCGGACCCATACAAGCGAGAAGCTATACAGCTGCAATGTCTGTGGCAAATCATTCATCATGAGAGGCAGTCTAACCGATCATATGCGGACCCATACATGAAGGAAGCCAAACAGCTGCAATGTCTGTGGCAAATCATTCATAAAGAAAGGCATGCTGACCGATGATATGCGGACACACACACACACGGGAAGCTGTACTGTTGCAAAGTCTGTGGCAAATCATTCATCCGGAAAGACACTCTATCTCATCATAGTATGTGGACCCATACGGCTGTAATTTCTGTGGCGAATCCTTCAGCAGGAAAGACAACCATGCTATTCACATTCTTTCTCACACGGACGGGAAGCTATACTCTTGCAATGTCTGCGGCATGTTATTCGGCAGTAAATCCGTCCATGCTATTCACGTGCGGACACACACAGATTAGAAGCAATAATGCTGCAATGTCTGTGGCAAGTAATTCAGCAGTAAATCAGTCCAAGCAGGTCACAGATGGACACACACAGATGAGAAGCCATAATCCTGCAACGTCTGTGGGAATTTCTTCAGCCAGAAAGTCCATCTATACAGGTCACATGCGTACCCTCACAGACGGTATGCCACACTGCTGCAATGTGTTCGGCAAATCATTCATCCAGAAACGCGAGTTAGGAGATCAGATGCGGACACACTTAGGCGAGAAGCCATATTGCTGCAATACCTGTGGTATATTCTTCAGCATCAACAGTAGTTCACATGCTGACTGTCACAGGCAAGAAGCCAACTTCATGCAATGTTTGAATCAGGGTATTCAGCAGGAGATCCCACCTAGCACGTCGTATGCGGACTCACACGGGTGTAAGGCGCACTGCCGCAATATCTGTTGGAAAAACCTCATCCAGAAAAGCGACCTACTAGTTCACATGCGGACTCACACAGGCCAGAAAGTCAGAAGCCAGAAGGTCCCTTTAACATTTCAGATCAGAGCACACACGAAAGCTCTGTTTTGCGATAAAATGTTAAGAGAATCATGTAAATTAACCACGCACATGTTAACCACACTGGAGAGATGCCGCACTCCACCGTGTTTCTTGGCAAATCGTTCGCACGCAGCACCACGCTGTCGGTTCACACGGGCGATAAGGCGCACGAGCGTTACGTCACGTCGTGGTTAAGCCGTACGTGATGTAATAACAATGTTAATTTGCTTAACGTCCCACTAACTACTACACAAGTATCCGGAGTTCCACAAGACCTCCAATTCCGGAGATGTAGCAAGGCACATGGGATCGCACACAGCAGAGAAGTAGGAAGCTCTTTAGCTAGAACGGCACCTTTTCTGCAGACCTCATAACATACATCGGGGAGCGGTCCATCCTTTTGTGCCATTTTCTCTGAGAGAAAATCTTCAGGTAACATAATGCTAGGTCCGTGTACGAAAAGAGCAAAGGTCATTTCAAGAATTATCTCCTCATCAACCACAGATATATACAACCGCTTGATCTCAACCAAGGATGACCCTTTTTATGTTTTCGGACCAAAGAAGAAGTGTGCTCATCAACAATCGTTTGGGAGCCGTCCAGAGGCGAGGATAAGAATTAATTCGGATGAACACAGAAGAATCCTATGACAAAGTAAACTGGTAAAATACTAGAAGCGTAGGAAAGAAGTATTCAGACTTTTTAATAAACAATTCAAGGGAATTAGCAAGTGCCGAATCAAGTCATAATACGACGCAATTGAAGAAATTGTTGCTGAAACCTGAGCACACCTGTGCTCCCGCTTCCTACATGTCGTGTTTTCTTTTAATTATGAGTAGACCATTAGCTCAAAACTGTACGTGCTCCCTCGGCACTTGCACGATAATATTGTGTCTGTTAGCCGGTTCTGAATGCAAATTGAAAGTTCTACTTCAGTGCCCATAGCTATTCATGAATGTCACGTATTTCTCGAGGGGCGTCTTTAAGTAGGGACTCCTATGTCGACAGCTGCAGTATACTTTTCTTCATTTTAGTTTACCTGGGGGCAGTTAATTGGCCTCTCTTTTCTCTAACGGAGCCACAAGGAAGTTTCTAAATATCTCTTATATCTCAACGTTGCAAGTGTTGAAGAGACATAGTGTGTAATGAACCCTTTTCGTCATGTCAAACTGGTGTTTGCCTGTTCCAGGTCTTCAGCATGAATTGTTAACTATTGTGTCTCAGGGGGTGTTAATGGCTCTTCGTCACTTCCAGACATGACTATTGGGGTATCAAGGAAGGCCTACATAAATTAAAAGCCTACATAAGCTAACTATTTTATTCAATAAAAGACAATGAAAAATGATGGCGGGTGTGTTTACAAATATGGCCATAAACAGTGTTTTGCGGTCAGTGATATTAATATAACGCTGCGGCTGGACGATTTCGAGTTGAAATTAATATCCACCACAAAAAAGTCTGAAGGGCTATTCACAGAAAACCAGTTTATGGTTAACTAGAAAACAACATGACATTCAATCTGCTCAGCTCCATAAACAACTGTGCGTTATGCACCCGATTTCTCGATCGTCTAAATATCAGGAAGTGTTTTCGATACCTTTTTAATTTAGGCCATCCACTGACTGTCCATCAGCATAGGACGAGATACCTGGACCCTCGATGGAATCTGAGAAACGTCGAAATGTACATCACTGAGCTACCATGGTCACCCACTATATTAATGTTTAAGGTTGAGGACCAAAGTGACCTCTCGTTGAAGTTAATTGAATGTGCGTGATGACCACAGTGACCCTCCAAAACAAGTGGACTTCAAGTGCCAGTGAATAATAGCGTAAAATTATTCAACATAAAATTGTGTTATTTGTATTGACTGAATGATGTTTCATGAACCGAAACAACGGGTTGAAGTCAGTGATTGGAATAAATTCATGAAAACCTGTGAAAAGAAATCCTGTTAACATTTAGTTATAACTTTCAGTCAAACCCCAAAATAAACTCGACTCATGTGTAACCCTTACATATTTTTGGTCACGGAGTTCAACTGCATCCACTTATAGTCCTGGTAAAATATAAACACACAAAGTATTACAACTCCTTTAAGAACAACACACAAAGTATTACAACTCCTTTAAGAACAACATGATTATGGTTTCGATGAGTAACTAAATACACTCAGTAATATAAGACTGAACAAACCAGAAGAATCTCCGGACTAAGATGTGTTTTTTACATTGCATTCAATTCCTGACATTGTCGAGCGCTCGCGCGGGAAACGATGTAACATAGTGTACCAGGAAAAGTTGTGGGCAAAGGGCATGAGTAGGACCTCAGGGAGTGGAACTTGGTTTTGGAGCCGATACAGAGAAGGATAGTCTCGCAGAGCGAATAATAGATGGTAAATAATTTTTTTTTAAACAATTTATTAATTTTCCACCCTGCGGTATGATTGTTGACTCAAATTTTGTATTGAAATTAAATGTTGAAAATAATCTTCTTGAAAAAAAATGGCATAAATATCATTGGTTTCAAAGTCTTTCCTATGTGAGAATTTCCACCTAAAGTCTTTTTAAACCTAAGCACACTTTTATAATTGCAAATGGATATGAGAAATTATAAAAAGTTTTCAGTTCTCAGTTCGTCAATCTCGATATACAGCACACTTGAAAGCCTACAGTCTTTCTACGAGTAATGAAACTGAAAGTAAATTTATCACTTTTGAGAAATTATAAAAATTGTTCACACGCGACACTGAAGTTTCACTGTTCAAGATAAATGAAAAAGTTTAGTCAGTTTGTTACTCACTTATGACAAGAACTGTTGCTACAAAATGTCGAAGGATGGACATCTGGAATGTTCCATGTAGAATCAGGATCGGCGATGTTGACGTTCCCGATGAGGTGATGACAGCTGGAACTGGATCACGTTGAGTTGTAGCTTGTTCGGGTGATTTTCGCACACGAAAATTCACTGAGTGTGAGTAGTTATCACTGATGCTGTTGAACACTATTTATGGCGTATGAAGAATCACAGTCCTTTCTGTACGAAATACTATTTACAGTCGTTATTGAAACGTTCATAATCACACAGTTCACATTTGAGAAAAAAAAGAAAGCAAGTCGATAAGCACAGTCTTTGAACACAGTCATTAAGTTATATTTTCTGCTAATCCCGTTATTATAATGTTATATTAACGCAGAAAAGTTCTTACTTTTTCACTCTAATTACCACTGTGAGTCTTATATTGATGTGACGTGAATAAAGAAATATAATGCAATACTCGAGAAGAAATGAGTTCTGGTGATTCTAAATATTAGGCTCTGTAGAAGTTCAATGTTACTTGAAGTTACCTAAGTCCACACGTAATGAAATAGTTAATATTTGTACTCCAATAAGTTCACTCGTGTTACAGTCTTAAATGTCTTTAGGATTATATTATAATCGCGACGCGATATACTAACTGCAGTGCAACGTCCTTTAATAATTCTATCGGTGATAGAATTTCGCGTTCCGGAGATACGACGGAAAGTACTTCTACCGTGACTGCGCGAACATACTGTACGCGGGCCGGTCTCTTCACTATCTCACACAGCTGTCTGCTTGTCCTTGTACTGTACTGTACTGTACTGGTTTGCGGGCTGTCTGGCCTTGACATATATAGATACCAGCGCAGGGAGGGGTGGCGGCTCTCTCGGCCATGTGACCGTGATTACGTAATTTCGTTGAGACTTTAAATTTTTATAACTCAATAACCATTTGATGAATTAATTTGAAATTTACAGGGATTAACTTTTATGATGTTTGCTATAATTCAGCGTTTGTCCCGTTGAAATTGGTTAAGGCGTTAAAAAGCTGTTAAAAGAAAAATTCTATCGAGAAATATCTCTAGGGGAGGTGAGCTTCGAGCGACAGGTGACGTCACTTGACTCCGCCTAGCGCACTCGTAGGGTCTGGCACATACTGGAACATTCTTTACATGGATGTTCGTACGTCGGTCGGATCTTTAATGCTGGAAATAACATTTCTTTCAATTAACATGGACCAGGACCTAGGCCTTCCTGGTACAATAGACTTTTGTTCCATTATTTTTCAAGTGCATTTCTCTTCACAATTTCCGGAATACTATAGCCATCTGTTGAGATATGCTCAAACAGCCTGCAAATACATATCCAGGACACATCATAGATGTTTGTTCCGTGAATATCTCAAAGTCCACAAAAATGTAACATAGACGTTTGTTCGCGCATATGACTCAGTTCCTTTTCATACATACATCTTCATTACAGCTTTTATGCCTTTCATTGTTCAGTCTGCGACCCCCTGTGAATTTACAGAACGCCACCACAATCCTCTATTTGCAACTAGTTCTGTGGCCTCGTCTTAGTTCAATACATCTTACCTTTAAATCGTTAGAATCTGAGTGCCTTTTCGAAGATGATGTCATTTTAAGAAGGCTGATTGGAGGAAATGTACTATTTCACTGCACGAGAACATTCTGAATATGGATCATGTGATGATTATGTAAATATCGTGCAATTTTTCTCGTGTCTCAAGCACAAGTAATTTGGTTCAAAATTCAGCATCCCTTGGTCTCGTCTTCCACGCACAGAGATCTGTGTGTTTGGTCCGCGAGAGCTATATTATTTCGCTCATGTCGACTGGAAAGCCAGCTAAGAACCCCCTACACGCCACCTGGGACGCAGCACGTAGGAGTAACACCTCTCCCCATGCTACGACAGCGTAGTAGGTTCGTGGATAATCTGCTGTTACTTGATGTCGTGTGTCCCCACTCTCATACCGCTCTTACAACTGCCAATGGCTGCCATACAGAAAAGCCGCATAAGATGACTAGACTCTAATTCTTCTGACCGTAACATTTTGAAGTCTGTTGGTGAGGTTTACCATTTTCCACGAGCTGATGGGCAATCTGTTTAGCTGTAACATTCGCATGACCCTCTGTAACTGGTTGGTTTAAGAAACCTCCAGCATTTCTGGCTATCCTTCCTTAGATCAGTGTCCCCCATCGCTCCTGTTATTAGATATCGCTTTTAAGAAATCTTCCCCAGATTGGACGGTATCGGATCTCAAATGATCGTTGTCAAAGAGATCACGATAGTTTCTGAATATTTCAATAGTTTTTCTATATAGTGTTTACCGTCAGCGAATTGAGATACGAGAAAAATTTCACGATATTTACATAATCATCACATTAAGGAAAATGCTCCATATTCAGAATGTTCTCGTGCAGTGAAATAATACATTTCCCCCAATCAGCCTTCTTAAAATGACATCATCTTCGAAAAGGCACTCAGATTCTAACGATTTAAAGCTAAGATGTATTGAACTAAGACGAGGCCACAGAACTAGTTGCAAACAGAGGATTTGTGGTGGGGTTTTGTAAATTCACAGGGAGTCGCAGACTGAACGAAGAAAGGCATAAAAGTCTGTAATGAAGATGTATGTATGAAAAGGATCTGTCTGCGGTCAGATTGCAGCATATATCTGGCATATAAATGGACGATGAGGGATTGTTTGCCCCACTGATTTCGCTGAAAACCGAGATATGTGTTTGCTTACGCAGATACTGTAATTTAATATCTGGATAATATCCATCCTCCATCTCGCACTGTTGAATGATACTGGAAGTTTGTTATCTTGCTGTAGAAATAGATTGCACGAGATGATCTGGATGTTGGATAGCACTGAGGGTGTTCAACCACTAAACGCATGACCTTGATTTTTGGACGGCGAAGATTCTAGTCTCGGCGACTTTCCTGAATGCATATTATTAGAGTGTCCAGTAAACTGCAAGGCTATATATTTTGTGTTGTCTTTCAGATTCTCAAAATTAAGTGAATAATAGAAATAAAATAATCAAAGTGCAAAATATTATTATGAAAACTTGCGTAACATAAACCAGTAAACCTGTACATACAGAGGACGAAGGTGAGCAGAAAATAGGAGCTGATAAGAGTTAAATATAGTCTGTGTATTCCAGTAAATTCTACAGTCCGACTCGTTGGCTGAATGGTCATCGTACTGGCCTTCGGTTCAGAGGGCCCCGGGTTCGATTCCCGGCCGGGTCGGGGATTTTAATCTTCATTGGTTAATTCCAATGGCCCGGGGGCTTGGTGTTTGTGCTGTCCCCAATATCCCTGCATCTCACACACCACACATAAAACAATAACACGCAGTTCCCTACACGTGGCAGATGCTGCCCACCCTCATCGGAGGGTCTGCCTTACAAGGGCTGCACTCGGCTAGAAATAGCCACACGAAATTATTTTTATAGTAACTTCTACAACGTAGTCCGGTGTATTTTGCTATGTGTAGGTCTGATTTGACCTTGTAATATTTTAGTGGAAGTTTATCACAGTTTCAGCTATTAATTTTGGTGCTGAAAAGACACAAGTAGAAATTTACGATGCTTGCGTATGGTATAAGTGTCACTGTGTTATAACCGATATTTATTCATATTTTTCTTAAGGATGGGACTTTTGATTGAGTGCATTTCTCATAAAATTTGTTCAGACGTAATGAGGAACATGTTTACATTATAGCAGTGAAATTTAGAGGAATTTTAAGTTTGCTTATTTGTGAGATTTGATGTCCACACACGTAGAATCAGTTGTGTATGCAAATTGGAAAGTTCTGGTCAACTTCTAATTTGTAAATGTCAGTAATTACAATATTTATTTATTTATTTATTTATTTATTTATTTATTTATTTATTTATTTATTTATTTATTTATTTATTTATTTGGCGTATGGCTACATCACTAAAACAAATATTGTCTCATACTAATAATAATTGATTTCATAACGCTAATAAGTTGTTAAGTGCAGATTGAAGTATGTACACATGGCCGAGTAGTAAACAGTCCTCCCTCTGTTATAGATAGCGGAAAGGCGAGGTAAGCTGAGCCACAGCTTGTAGGAACACGTCATTCCACACGACGGCCACAAGCGTTACGAGATTCCCACTTTCACTGCAGTTTCATTTTGCTACATCTTCAGAGCTACACCGACAAAGTGTTTTATGTTTCCTTTCAGATAAATTTCTTGCCGCTTCGGATAGCTCTTCCATTTACTGGATGCCACACCTTCAGTACTCTACTGACATTCATACGGACCGGATTCCTGGGAATGCCCCGCTCAGTTTCCGGTTGGACATAGGCAACTACTAACGCAATTCGACCACGGCATACAGCCAGGACACCGGCCGTGAAAAGCTAAACCGAGAATCTCAGAGAGTTCAGGAAGCTCTCGAGCCTACGGAGCAGGCAGTGGTGAAGTGACTGCCCGCTTCACCAAGGACATCTTAAAATATCTTCCTTCCAACATATTTACACAAAACTCTAATTTCTCTTGGTTTCTTGCCTGTAGCTCCACATCTCCCTTGCTAGTGTCCTGGCCAGGCATGGTTCACCATCTTTCGGGTCCCAACGTGTACGCTCTGGGTGCGCCTCAACTCGCAATGAGAACGAGACGCCCCGGGAATGCGGAGCCGCACAGGAGCGCGGCCCATCTTCCCTCGGTACGCACGAGGCGGGACCTTCACTTTCATTTCGCCTTTAGGTTTTGGTGTCAACCCAATGACTCGCGCACATGTTAGACTCCTTGGTCCGTGTTTCAAGACTGGTCGTGAAATTACCCGAAGCTTTTGCGCCGCGGACGGGAATCTACAAGATTTTCCTGTCCGAGGCATCCCCAAACAAACAGCTGAGCGGGGCCGGAGGTCCGTCGTCCATGCCACGCGCCCTCGCTGTCAGGGACGCATGCCCCGAAGGGCGGCGAATCAACTCCGCGCACACATACCGTCGAGCCGTCGGCCGGAACACCGGGGGTCTGTTCGACGAACACGCCTTGCGACGCGGACGAACAGGCTACACACCCAGGCCTTAGACCGACACCCAACGGGTCGCGACGTCCAACGAGGGGAGAAGTGCGGCCCACCGACCTCCCCACCACTACCCGGCCGAGTAGAAACCCGTTACCACCCTGACGCCGGATTGCTCCGTGCAGGGAGACGGGCCCATCTGGTCAAAGCAGGGGAAAAGGCGCGGATAAGGCTTGAATCTCCACGGTTGAGGTATTTTCGGGTTTCTCACGTTTACCCCCGAACGGTTTCACGTACTCTTGAACTCCCTCTTCAATGTTCTTTTCAACTTTCCCTCACGGTACTTGTTCGCTATCGGTCTCGTGGTCATATTTAGCCTTAGATGGAGTTTACCACCCACTTAGGGCTGCACTCTCAAGCAACCCGACTGTAAGGAGAGATCCTCCCGGAAGCCGCAGCGGTTTCTACGGGCCTCGAACCCTCTGCGGAGCGTGGCCCCATTCCCGGTTAAGTGGACCCTCCCAAACACCACATTTCCCGGCAGGGTGAACCTGCGAGATTCGGTGCTGGGCTCTTTCCTGTTCGCTGGCCGCTACTAAGGGAATCCTTGTTAGTTTCTTTTCCTCCGCTTAATAATATGCTTAAATTCAGCGGGTAGTCTCGCCTGCTCTGAGGTCGTGTTTGGCTTGTGCGTGTCGCACAAAATGTTCGGTCGCTGCACACACAGCACACACTTTCGAGCTTGGTTGCGGGGCAAGGGCGGCGAACCGACGCCAGTAGACACAAAGACGCTGCGCGGACCAACCCTCCCGTCTCACACACTCTCAGCGGTGGTGTCGACCGGTCCAGCTCCACCGGGGTGAAGCTCTTTTCAGGAGACGCGGCGGCGGTCGTGGCCGCACGAACCGCGACGCTCCCACCCTTCGAACGCAATATCGCGTTCAGTTTTAGCAACCGACCCTCAGCCAGGCGTGGTCCGGGAACGGAATCCATCGAAATGGTGCCTTAAATGAAGACATCCACTTTTGACACAAAGTAGAGGCCCATTTCAACCAGGACCGATGTTCCTATCATAAGGGTATTGCTGACTTAATTTGACGATAAAGATCAGGGGGCTTGATAGCCTATTATCATTGTCGCTGAGGTGGCTGCGGTTGGAGTTCTGGCCACGGAATTCGGGAGTTATACGAAGTACGTCCAAAAAGTAAGTTCCGTTTGGTAATAAAACTAAATTGTGTACAGATACAGAAAATTTATTTATTGCACAAAATTCCACAACTCTTAAACTACTTTTCCCCATAAGTGCAGACATTTGTCATAGCGGGGCACACGTTTTTGTATACCTTCTTCATAGAAGTTTGCCGCCTGTGTCTTCAACCAGTTCTTTCAGCACTAATTGTAAACCTGCGGCTTTCCCGGATCTTGTCATCAATCGCGTGAACCAGTTCGTCTGTAACCAAAGATGGACGCCCACTTCGTTCTTCATCGTGCACGTCACTACGTCCTTCATTGAACTGTCGGACCCAGCTTCTCACCATTGAATCACTCATCGCATTTTGTCCGTAAACGTCGCAAATTTGCCGATAAATTTCAATTGGTTTCACTTTCCTAGCATTCAGAAAACGAATCACAGATCCGATTTCACAAGCGGCGGGATGTTCAATCAACACCGACATTGTAAACAAGCACAACAAAGCGTACGTGGCTGACAGCGATCTCAAAATGGCACACGCTTCTTCTCCTTGATACAGAGCGTCTACCGTGCATGTGCGGACCTGCGATCGCAGCGCTGCAGCAGAAATAAATGGAAACGGAACTTACTCTCTGGACGTGCCTCGTAAAATGAAGACATCCTCTGGTTCGGATTCCACATTGCACTATAAACCCTTGGTCATGATCAAGGTATATATGTCCATGAAAGACAGGAAGTTTCCTCGCAGAAGAGACTAATTCATCTTGGTGTTGCTCTATTCCCAGTTGTCCAGAGACTTCTTTGGTTACATGGTAAATTGACTATACTATATGATATTGGTCTGGATGGAAAAGATATACGAAACGTTGCCAACCTGTATTAACATAAGTTCGCATCTCTTAAGGTTGATAACACCAACGCCCGTGCTATTGAAATAAAGCAAGGGATGAGGCTCTGTTATAACTCCACTCCTCTTCAATAACTTCTATGAAAGGGTGCTTTTCTGATATCAGTATTGTTAAAGGAATCGTGAAAAATAATCTGCCATATGCGGATGATACCCTTTGGTTTGCAATAAGTGCTGAAGGTCCAGAGATATTAGTGAACTGTGTGGTCAAACAGAGTTGTGCGTTTAAACACGAAAAATACTAACTTAATGATCGCAAGAAAACATGTCATTCAACCTATAAACTTGAGATTAGCGGGCACATCACTAAAGCAAGTCCAGTACTTTAGGTCTCTCACCTGCGTAATTGATCACAGCTTGAGCAGTCCTGTTGAAACTGGGTCCAAAGGACTGCCTTCAAGAGATTTATTTAAATCCTCTGTAACAGGGACTTCATTTTCTCCGTCCATGTTTACTTCGGTGTTGTGTATCTCCTGTCTTACTTAATGTTGTTGAGGCCTGAACACCATCCTTTGAGATGTGAGGCTACAGTACTCCAAGCTGGAGGTCACGTACAATATCATAGTTTATACGTTTAGTTTATACGTTTATACGTTTAGAGAATTATAAGTTAAAACCAAATCCATCAAAAACCCAGATCCATGCTTTTCACGTGAGGAATGAAGAAGCATCTTGAAACTTGCAGGTAAAGTATATGGGAGAGCTACTGGAACACAGTGATGCACCTATGTACCTGTGGCCACACTTTGCAGGTATCACTGCGCCAACTCCGAGGCAAAACTCCTCTCTCACGATGCTCTGACATGATCAGGCAGGGCTGCTCATCCATCTTGCCTGAAACTTGCGAAACTTGAATAGAAGTTGCTCCGTAACTACGGAGAGCCCTGGACGACGTGGAAGTCTTCAAAGAGAGTGCGAATTGCGACAACGTAAAGAATAACATCCACCTGATACTAGTGCTCATATCTGGCACTAGGCAGCACCACTGTACTATGTATAATCTCTCTTGTAATTTTTACTGTATTATGCGACTGGCACAAATAAATAAATGACCTCCTTCAGTTTATCTCAAAGATATACTTTAAGGAAAGAGGTGTAGGAGAAGAAGGAGAAAATCTTGGCTACGGACTGTACGAGAATGGTATGGACTCGGTACCCCAACTTGCTGAGGACAAGGGTCAGATCGCCCCGATGACAGCCGACATATGATAAGGATACTGTAGAAGAAGAACAAGAAGATGAATCATTGCTAGATTTATATTGTGAATATATCTGTACAACGTAGAATGGAATAAGCCTGAAATAATAGACATGGCCTAACTGTCACTGCTGAATGTTTCATACGGAACAGCGGCACATGGCGCACTTCCGTCTCGGAATCGAAGAGAAACAGTGCTTCGCGATGACGTGGTGGAACATGAACCACGTTTCACAGCTAAGACTAATTCACGGACTAAAATGTTCGACGTTCTAATACAGATAAAATATGAGGATCATAAAGTATTTAATGTGCAAATGTACAACGTACAGTATGATAAATATATGATGCACAGTATTATAGTACCGGTAATATCCAGCGTTTCCTTCCTCATTACGCGCTTATAATGGTACTAAAAGCAATCAATTTTTCCGTTAAATGCACATTAAAACAGTAACTAATGTGAATAATCATAAAATGATTAATGAAATTTAAAAACAGTTCAAAATAATTATTCTATGTATACGTAATCCAGTTGCAAAAGTAGTCTAAGTAAGTGGACCAACTTGAATAATTATAAAATGAGTAATTAAATCTCAGAAGAGCCCAAGATCGGTATTATGTGTATAGTAACAGACTTAGTCTATTCCAGTTTAAAATTTTACTTCAAATTGAAGTTTTAAAAAATTATTTTAGAAACATTTGCACTCGGCAAACGGAAGCGACCTTCTCTTATAATATGACCCTGCTTTGAGAACAATAATGTAATGTTTCCGTGTGTAAAGACCTTACATTCTGGAGTGCATTGCTATTTTAATCACTTGACTCGCGATTCGGAATATAAAGACTCTCGGCTTATCTTGAGGATAATGTCACGCGGAGTGAGGCGAGGAGATGAACAAAGCATCGTCACTGTTTCAAAGCTGTGCTGTTCCGAAGCATCGATGGCTCCTGTTCACGCGACATGACACACGAAGTGATCTCAATGCTTCGAAACAGTGAAGCCTTGATGTGTTGATTGCGCCGGCACAGTGTTTCGAAGCCTACTGGGCCTACGGTATAAATGTAAGGTAATCTAGAGGCACCTTCTCTGAAATATAAATGCAAATTTTTCGCTTATGAACATTCAGAGTGGATGGCATATGTTCATACATCTCTGTAGCTTGTACCGTCACGCAGGAGTATAAATTATTCTCAAGTGTTGGCAGATATCCACCTCGTTTATAGCTCGGAACACGAGGCGCATGACTGTACCTCGAAATGTTTCGTCGTAGATAAGTACAGAAATATTACGGCAATCACCTCACAACACGATGGGTCCCGAGGAGCGATGACAGCTGCTTTAACATTGGAGCTATATTTCTTTCTCTTCTACTGTTTCTTTTCAAATATTAAATTTTACACTCTGCTAAACAAATAACGATTCAGGTACAGCTTGGGTACAATGTTGGAAAAATTAGATAACAATAATTTAACAATATGAGCATGAAGCTCCCTAATTACAATTTTTAAATCAGCGCTACTGATCCTTTCAATCAACTGTCAAGGAGACGGATCTTCCCATTTCTACATCAGGGGAAGAGCTTTTTGTTCTACAAATTCACATATTTGTAGACTATTCTCGTAATTTACAAGTTCCTGGCCGATCCTGGCACAACCTACATTTAACAAAATGAAACAGTACTCCCTGTCCTAACTGCTCAACAGTCTAACTGCCTAAAAATGAAGTGAATGATGTTAACTATAACAGGGGTAACAAGTACCCATCCTACCTGACCTTTGGTAAAAACAAAAGGTAAAGTTACTGGCCGAAAATTGAAATGGTAAGGAGGCGAACACATTCACTACTTGATATTTACATGAAATTCTTAAAACCCTATTTGGGCTTATGGCCCGACGTTGGAGAGGTGACTACATGGAGAAAACATTTAAGTTACAGAAATACTAGGTGTATTTTAACGGTTACAAAATCATGGTCACCTCAATGTCAACTCGAGAGGGAATACATGAGAGTTACTCACTCTCTATTCCCTGATTATGGTTAAGTTCTTTTGACTTGTTTGTTTTATCTCAAAATCTACTTGTTAGTTCTTTTCTCCTGAAGTGTTTTTTTCCACATGTTTGAATACATCAGGTATTCAGAGGGAAGCGATAAGCTGTGACACGTGACCAAGCTGTGTATCGCCCATCTTTTCCTGCAGCTAGCGGCGTCTGGCGTCATTTGATCCCTGCGCATCTTGGAAGGAGGAATAAGGACAGGCTTGATACAAACACAAATTACTGTCAAAGACTCGGGAAGTGTGTCTTATTATTATCTTTATAAGTACTTCTTAATTTCCAACTGACACGTATTTTGCGTTCAGTCTGCAACGCTCTGTGGTTCATTTAGTTTCATAGCTTTAATCTTTATCTCGTTATGAACTGAGTCTAACCATCGTCGTATTGGTCCTCGCTGTACTTCTCTTATCCTCTATTGCAGTGTACATTATTCTTCGCCACTCGCCAAACATTACCCCACCACGAAAGCCATACTAAATCAGCAGCTGTACTGTACGAATTGGGATTGAACTACCCTCATTCCGAATATCCTCCTGCCATTGTTTCCACCTGATTGTACCAGCAGCCATTCTCACTAATTTCAGGTCTGTTACTTGTATCGCATAAATAATATACCCTCACATCCACCCAGCTTTCACTCCCATGCAGCAAAGTTGATGTGAAAACAGGCCGATGAAAAGATAGTGTGGTCTGGGAATTCTTTCTCACAGAATGCCGTTGATCAAACTCTGAGCTCACTGCAGTGGCTTTTAACAGGGAGGGCTACAACTCAGAATATACTTGAGGTGGCCACACCTATTCTGTAGCAACTTGTATCCCTCTGTACACATTACATGGCCATACCAAGTAGGTTATAAAGAATAGCGGAAACACTCTCGAAAGTGCAGCCACTACCACTATCTAGCGGCTCGCAGTCGACTGCCCCTTGTGGCTGCTATGATATAATACCTGAACCAGGGGTCTCGAAATTGTATTGTATTGTATTGTATTGTATTGATTTTAAGTTTTAGACGAATTATGGAATAGCTTTTCAAGTACAACATGTGAGAACATTCAATGGGGAATATCATGTTACTTGATTCATATTTCTTCACTAGAAAGAGGAAGTTTTCAGGGCCATGGGATTTAAGTTCAAGGGACATCAAAACATTTTTACACACATTGTGTGCCAGTCTTGGGATTGCCCAACCAAGAACATAATTGTCTGCATTTGCCTGTGTAGTTTGCACATTACTGTCGATGATCTCATTTTTCATTACAATTAGGTCTCTTATCACTAATATTTAATCTTTCATTCACAACGTAACACATTTTCAAATAATTGTATTTGTTTAGGAATACTGCAGCATCAGCCTCACAATTGCTACCTTGTGATGTGGACAGTAAGTTATTTATCTAACAGTTCTTAATGCACTGTGAATATCAGATGCATCTGGAGCTATAGTATTGCCCTCTTTACCTCTGACAATGGCAAATTAATTTTGCAGACAATCTTGTGTCAGTCTTCTAGTGAAGATAAATTGAAAATCCAGTGCTCCATCAATTATGACCCCAAAATCTTAAGAGCAGTGATATTATCTACCCAGCAATGAATACATATTGGGTTGAGATTACTATTATCACCTCTGTTTAACACAATGATCTACTTTAGATATTTTCAATTTCTACCAATTTTTTCTAAATGATTAGAATCACTGCAAAGGTGTTTTCTATACTGCTTAGGGCTTGTGATACTACATTTTGAGGAATTCAAGATGTCAAATAGTATGTCACATATTTCAATTAAAACAGTTCTAATATCTGCAGAGAGTGGTAGTGATTAAGATGAACACGCACTTTTATGCCACAAGCAAGATAATGACTCATAGTCCGAACAGCTAAACACACTCTCATTGGTGAAAAGGAGGAAAGTGAAATACATTGTTTTATTAATTTTGGGGCTAGTCTGGGAACAATGTTTGAATCTTTGTTATAAAATTCTTCAGTATGAGACTAGCCACAAATTTTCCCTCCTACATTTAAATCATTCTTCTTTCGATTGTTTTTGAGTGATTTAATCAAGTGAGGGGCATCATAGATAAAGTATATTTTTTCATCATTTATTTCTGTTACGGGGATACCGTGGTGGTCAGAGGGGAAAGAAGGTGCGGGCATGAATGGGTCTATCTATGACAATCAAAAGATTAATTAAAAGCTTTAAAATTAGAGTTATATTCATTTTTGGCTGTTTTTATGCTATGTTTTAACAAAACAATTCGCACAACAACAGAAAAAGATTTCAAGTACAGAACTAGCTCGTTAGCTTGGATACAAGATAGGAGAAATAAGAAAAATCAATCAAAATTGCTAATTATCAATACGAGCTTAAAGCTCCTAATTTTACTTGAGCACTGTTGCTCCATCCACTCAGTGGTCAAGGAGACAGGTCTCCCAATTTTACAAATGCTACTTGAGCACTGTTGCTCCATCCACTCAGTGGTCAAGGAGACAGGTCTCCCAATTTCATTTACAGAGTACTCACAACGTACAATCTTCCGAGAGCACCTCTTGCTCTACAACGTTAGCGCCTTCCAAAAGGCACCATTCAATATTTACACTAACACCTCTACAAGAATAGAAAGAGTATCTATACTCTATGAATATGTCTAGAAGGCTGCGCTTGGAACCTTATACCCTTACTGCCTTCTCAAGGCAACCTTCAACTTTTACATTTACAACCAGAGCATCTTTGCCCAATAAAATTAACACTTTCCAGGCCTCTCGAGGCACAACCTACATTTTACAATTCAAACCGTATTCACTGTCTTAAACACTCAACAGTCTAACATCTTAACATAAATAATCAATTTTACAGAAGTATAGAATACCCATTCTACCGGAACTTGGTGGGAGACAAAAATCACAGATTAAAATTACTGGCCCAAAAATCAAAATGATGCGGAGGCAGACACTTATACTCCTTGAAATTTGCACTCAAAACATCAAAACCCTATTTGGGCTTCGGCCCGAAGTTACAGAGGCTAAGCCTATATTACTGAGGTGACTAGATGGAGAAAATTAAAGTTACGAAAGCTACAGACAGAAAACGGTTACAAAGTCATAGTCACCTCGAAGTCAAGTCGATAGGGAACTCAAGAGGTGTCACTCTCTCTAGTCCCGATTTTTTTTTTTTGCTAGGGGCTTTACGTCGCACCGACACAGATAGGTCTTATGGCGACGATGGGATAGGAAGGGCTTGGGAGTTGGAAGGAAGCGGCCGTGGCCGTAATTAAGGTACAGCCCCAGCATTTGCCTGGTGTGAAAATGGGAAATCACGGAAAAACATTTTCAGGGCTGCCGATAGTGGGATTCGAACCTACTATCTCCCGGATGCAAGCTCACAGCCGCGCGCCTCTACGCGCACGGCCAACTCGCCTGGTAGTCCCGAATTTTAACTAAGTGCTTTTCGGCTTGTTTAAAATTTACATTAGAAGTAGAAATTTACATTTTAGAAGACTGGAAATTTAATGTTACATTATTAAAGATAGGAAACCCTCCCCTCGAGTTAGCTTTCAGAGGCTATCACATAGTTATTAAAGGGCTGCCATTACCTTAATCTGCTGGAATACTCGATGAAGGGCGAGACGCCGCCGCCTCATCCATTAACACACACTCAGTAGACTGGACGATCAATAAGGCAAGGTAACTCGAAAAGGTACCATATTTTATATCCGAGAGAAAGGTTCTAGAGAGCTCTGGGCTAAGGCTCAACACACCTCCAAAGTTTATTGGATAATCAAAAAGGTACAAGATTGATCCTATTGGCTAAAAGGAAAATATACGAAATCTTATATTGGTCGATATTTGAAGTTAGTGGACAAAGATAGAGGTGTTGCAAGCTGTAATACACCCAAAAGAAAGCGTAATCAACACAGTTTAGGAAACCTCAAAATAAAAATTACTTTAGGATTTGAATAGTTCCTCTTCACACTAGAGTGCATAACACACGTTTTTTGGCAGAGATATCTGTAGAGAAAAGTCCAAACTTCTTGCGCTAGTAGTTGCGACATTCATATATCAGATGGCATTCTTCAAGACGCTTCATTTCCCTTAAAGTCTCTCCTCACAGTTAAAGTTTGACATTTCGCTGGTTAGAAGAAAGAATATCAAGTTGTGTTTTACAGACAGAAATGTTCTTGAAAAAGTTCATGTTTAAGAAATTACGTTATAAACAAGTCTAGAAGTCTTCTTTCAGCCGTACCAGTGTAAGATATAAGTTCAAGTTTTGACGGCAAGAGCAGCCGCCGCAGCCGGTGCCCAAGTTGGGTCGCCCGGATCCCCCAAGTACTCTCAGATACATTTCTCCCGCTACCTTGAGAGGGGTAGCCATGGTGTTGGTCACCACAGACCAAATATAGTGACACTGCTCCAAGATGGGCAGGCGGTTGAGTTACCGCACCACATCCCTCGCGGGAAAGGATGGTGTTCCAGTACGTCGTTATGCAGGAGACGGGGCCAGAGCAGAGTGGGCCCTTACCCCACGCCGGCGTCCCTCGCCAGATGTTGAGGCACGGCCGCAGATGAAAGAGAGGGGACTGAAACGGTCATTTATTTGGCGACAGGAATTGTTTTTGTGGAGAGCGAGAGTTGTGTATTTTTCTAATTTGCAGTTTCAGATAAGGCGGGCTGCGTCGAGGATGAGTGTGTGGCTAGCAGGCTTGGACTTAGAGTAGGGGGATAAGGTAATGAGATACGGGAAACGGGATAAAATAAACTTAACTAGAGGTGAAGGTTGTACAGGATTTAGTATATGCACAAGATACTGCCCGTAGGTGGATATGGGAGGAGTATAAGGCCTCCCCATATACCTTACAAACTGATATTTTTTAAAAAAATACAGAACTAACGCCGAAGAAATATAACTGATTTCTTACTGCCATGACATACTGGCCTATACTGAAAAACAAACGATTATACCGGTTTAATCTGCGAAAGTGAACTCTAAATATCCTCTCAATGGCTGGGTTGCAGACCAAAAGAGTGACAGGAGTTAAGAAGTCCAAAATAATACATGGCCCATGAAATCTGAGGGCAAGCTTGCCTGCTGTTGGGAATGTATCTTCGAACACCATATTTATTAACATTTAACTGTTTGATATATGTACCAACACAAATATTTACAAGAAAAGGTAAAAATTTCCCAAACATACCGGCCACCAAAAGGCACTGGTCTTTTAAGAAGGGAAAAAGAAAGATAATTCACTTCAGGAATAAACACATAACACAGATAGTCAGGGAGTTCATAAAGGTATAAATCACATCACTGTGTAACTCGAAACTTTAAGTATTCTTTCTCATTCTCAGGCAAAACACACAACTTCTTGATGGATCGTTTTATGATACCGGAGTTTGTTCTCACAGTGGCGACCCGTACGAGGTTGTCTTCACCAGGATGAACAGACTCTATTATGCCCATTCGCCATTGCAGAAGTGGTAGGTTGTCATCTTTGATGAACACAAGATCTCCAATTCGAAGATTAGGATGTTTCTCAGTCCACTTGTGGCGCTGCTGCAGAGTGTTAATATATTCCCTATGCCATTGTTTCCAGAAGTCCTGGGTCATCTCTTGAAGATGTTGTCATCTGGAAAGTCTGTTTATGGAACCGTGAACAAGTTCATGATCAGGAAGTGCAGTAATTTGTTCCCCAATTAGAAAATGAGATTGGGTTAAACAAGATAAGACTGTAGGATCGTCGCTGAGTCTTGTTAGAGGACGAGAATTCAGGCAGGCCTCTATTTGGGAAGAAAGTGTAGTTAATTCTTCAAAGTTAATCACCGTGCTACCCATAGTTATTCGCAGATGGTACTTGAAAGATTTCACATGGACTCCCAAACTCCGCGAAATGCGGTGCTGATGGAGGGAAGAAATGCCAGGCGATCCCCTTTGTGGTTGCAGCTTCGACAATATTTCTGTTTTGATCAGAATCTTGGAGAAATTCTTGCAGTTCTTTCAGCTCCCTTGCAGCACCGACGAAGTTAGTGCCATTGTCGCTATAGATATTTGATCGACATCCTCTGCGTGACGTGAAACGTCACAGTGCGGCCATGAATGCATCCGCTGTAAGGTCTGAGACAACTTCCAAATGTACAGCTCTTGTGGCAAGGCAAGTGAAGATGGCGACGTAGGCCTTGCCCGTTCGTTTGCTTCGCAGTGTTCCAATTCTTATAAAAAATGGACCAGCATAGTCTACCCCTACGTTCAGGAATGGTCTTGCAGGAGTGATTCTTTCTTTGGGAAGATTTCCGATCTTCTGTTGATTTGTTGTCAATT
The DNA here is from genome assembly GCF_040414725.1 of Anabrus simplex. Classification (NCBI taxonomy): domain Eukaryota; kingdom Metazoa; phylum Arthropoda; class Insecta; order Orthoptera; family Tettigoniidae; genus Anabrus; species Anabrus simplex. Next base: position 42,851,155 of record NC_090279.1, read on the forward strand.
TTAATTTGTAGCATGGCAAGCATGAATGAATGCACATTTTAACGACTTGTTGAATTCTTGGAATCCAATATCCCCCACGTAATGATGATATCAGGAGTTGGGGTCCAGCGTGGAGTAATATTTGATGTTCACTTAAAATAATAAGTTTCGTGAGGTGATGCTTGGGAGGTAATGTAAGTTGATGTTTAGCTTCGTAAGAGATGGATGATGCATTGTACAGTCTTCCACCAACACGAAGATAGCCATGTTAGTCCAGAGTCGGGCTTAAATTCCTAATTTTGCTAGCTGAGTGAATGTTCTTTCCTTGCTCTAGGCAACGAATTTCTCACGATAGGATATTGCTTGAATAATCTTGATACATACATTGAGGGCATTACTTATTTCTTGAGGCCTTAACGGGGACATGTCGCGATCATCGGGGTTTCTCCTGCAGTTTGAAGCAAATCTGAGGCAATAGCTAATCGTCCTGAGTAGTCGGTTTAACGAAGAGAATGTGTTTAGAAATGAGTCGTTATGTTGCACAATAACAAGTGAAGTTAATATTCTTTTATCTGGTATCTTGTTAGGGTCGGAGACAGTTTCTTGTTTCGGCCAAGCTGAGGGGTCTAAGCATAGCCAGGCTGGACCGTGCCACCACAGCATGTTGTTCTTCATGTCTGTTGGTTCAATGCCTCGCGAGACGAGATCTGCTGGGTTATCCTGTGATTTAACATGAGACCAGTGATTCGAGGGAGCAATTTCTTGAATTTCTGCAACCCTATTTGCTACGAACGTCTTCCATTTAGTGGGGCACGCATTTAACCATGCTAGTACAATTGTCGAGTCAGTCCAAAGCTGTATCTTAGTGAATGGCAGTTGTAGAGAGGCAAGTGTTTTCTTCAGGAGATAGGAGAGCAGTAAGGCACCACACAATTCTAGTCGGGGAATTGAGACTTGCTTTAAAGGTGCGACTCTCGATTTTGCGCATAACAATCTGATAAGAACGTCACCCTTGCTGTTCACACACCTCACGTAAATACAGGCGCCATAAGCGTGATGTGAAGCATCGCAGAAACCATGGATATCTATGGACTTGATTTTCCCTTCAGCGAGAACACACCTTGGGACCTTGATGCTATTAAGCGTGGGGATCTGATCATATAATTTCAACCAAATATCAAGTAAGTTTACTGGTAAAGGGTCATCCCATCCTGACCTTTCCTGCCAGAGACGTTGCATGAAAACCTTGAAGCTGATTACTACAGGGCTTATAAATCCGAGTGGGTCGAAAATTGAGGATATCGTTGAGAGCACCATTCTCTTTGTGAACGTCGTATCACCCATTAATTCTTGAAAATTTGCGTTACAGTTTATTTGAAACTTGTCCGTGGATGGATGCCAAGTCAACCCTAAGGTCTTTACCATGTCACTAACGTTGTCAGTTAACGAGTGCTTAGGTTTCTCGTAAGCTTTCTGGGATGGAGTTCAGTAATTTAGGGCTATTGGAAAACCATTTTCGCAAAGGAAACCCTGCACGACTGAGAAGCTGTTGTAACTCGATTCGCAGCTCCAGGGCTTCTTCTAAAGTATCTGCTCCAGAAAGACAGTCATCAACATAGAAGTCACTTTTGAGGATCGCGGCCGCTCTCGGGAAGTCGGACGCTTCTTCGAGTGCTAATTGCTGGAGACATCTTGTGGACAGAAACGATGCTGCAGACGTGCCGTATGGGACAGTGTTAAGAGCATAAGATTTTAGATTATCTTGAGGATGTTCTCTCCATAGGATGCACTGTAAGTGTCGATGTTTTGGATGAACCATTCTCTGGCGGTACATCTTCTCAATATCAGCGGTGAAAGCAATGTTGTGAGTGCGGAATCTCATAACTATTGAGCAAAGATCTTCTTGAATTGTAGGTCCTACCATTAAGATATCGTTTAAGGCAGTACCGTTGTCAGTTCTTGCTGATCCATCAAATACGACTCTTGTTTTAGTAGTGCTGCTAGAATGCTTGACAATAGCGTGATGAGGCATATAATATCTTTCTCCTTCAACGGGTTCTGACTGAAGTTCCGTCATGTGTCCAAGGGTCTGGTACTCTCTCATGAAGGTGATGTAATTTTTACGAAGGTCGTCTTGAGTTTGTAGTTTCCGGTTATGATAGATGAAAACGTCGGCTGGCAGTCTGCATTGAGTTTCCAAGTTGCAACTCTCCCTTAAGGAGTAGCTCTACGATGAATCTCCCAGTTTCATCTCTTCTTGTGGTGTCCTTGAAATGGGCTTCACATTCCTTCTCTTCAGGTGAGTGTGTAACATGGTTCACTTCCTCGAGGCTCCAGAACTTCTGAATTTGTATTTCTAAGTTGAGGTCAGATCTGATAAAGAGCGACTTGGTTGGTGTCTCCTCTTCCCTTTCTCGATTGAGTTGTGAATATTCTCCGCTGAGAATCCATCTTAGCTGTGTGTTCTGTAGGCATGGTTACCCTTGTCGGCTTTTTCTTCCGGGTTGCAGGAGCTGTAAGAAAAACTGTGCGCCAATCAGTAAATTGGTAGCCTGAGGGATGTGAAAGTCAGGATCAGCGAGAGTGATGTCTTGTGGAATGTTCCAGTTCTTGCAATTGATATGTGAGACAGGTATATTGCCAGTTATTCTGGGAAGAACAATACATTCCATGTTGAAGTGATAATCGTTGATTTTTGAGTGAACCTCAATATTCATTGCTGTGTTTGCTTGGGATGTGAGTTCACCAAAAGCTTGCAGTGTTATGGCGCTGGTCTTTTTCTTTTTCAGTCTCAGTTGTTGCAGCATGTGTTCGGATATAAAGTTACTCTGCGAACCATTGTCGAGTATGGCACGAACTAAATGGAATCTTCCCTGACCGTCCTTGATCTTTACTAAAGCCGTACTCAGAAGTATCTGATTCTTCGATGTGCTTCTCAGAGAATGATAAGTTGATTGTTGTGGATTGTTGTTTTGATTTGCGGGAGATGATATATGGTCAGTCTCATGATGCAACAACGTGTGGTGATATTTGTTACATAATCTACATGATGTTTTTGATGTACATGCCTTCCAAGTGTGAGATGAGCTCAGGCAGTTGCTGTATAGATTTTTATCCTTTACTACTTTGAACCTTTCATCACAATCTAATTTAAGAAAGTCTGGGCACCTATAAAGCTGATGTTCATCTGAACAGATGCAACATTGTCTTGACGTTGTAATGTATGACTGTTGAGCTGCGATTTTTGACCTTGAACTTGTCTGATGGTTTTGCGATAGACTGGAAGAGGGGTTGGAAGCACAAAGTTGCAATGTCTGACAACGTCTCTCCAAGAACATAACAAGTTCTTTAAACTCTACAGCTTCGAAATGAGAATGTTTATTTTCGAATTCTAGTCTCAATTTCTTATCCACTCGCGATAGTAAGAGCTCGTTTAGGAGAAGATCTAGAATGCTTATCTTAGTATCTAGTACGTTCAGCGCATCAATGCTACCTCGGAATTTATTTACGAGTTGGCGTAGCTCTGTTTCGGTTGAACATACTTTACCCGAGGATTCTAGGATCTGTTTAATATATTCAGCAGCTATTAATTTTGGCGAGTGATACCTGCTCACGTGAAGTTCATAAGCTACAGTAAAATTGGAGTCTGAAAGCCAATATTCCTAATAGCATCCTTGGCTTCTCCTTTAAGCGAGGATAACATGTAATGAAACTTCTCAACATTTGACAGATCATTGTTATTAACTATCAGGTTCTGAAAGGTGTCCCTGAAGTGAAGCCAAGTTGTTAATGTACCGTCAAATGTAGGGAGCTTGATTTCTGGCAATTTTATTTGCCTTCCTACATCATTGGTTGAAAGAGAACCTACTTCGTCAGCTAAATGTGAAGTCTGGGAAATGATAGCCTTTCTAAGCTTAGCTTCCAGAAGATCGCTATTATTTTCGAATTCCTAGTGGTAATCGATATGTGAATCGATATTTTCGTCATCCTTTAACTCGAGTTCAGTTTGAATGTATTTGAAATCTTCCTTAAGAGAAAGTAGCCTATTCAGTTTTACTTCGATTAAAGTTGTGTCTGCCGTATCAAGTTCTGAGCTCACAAAGTTTTGTATGTGTGTTATACCGGCTTTAAGAACGGATCTTTTCTTCATTAGAGCTCTCTTTGTAACGGGATCCATGTTGCATTTGTAGAGATTAATACGAATGACTGGTGTCGTCTTTACGTGTCAAATCCGTCTAATTTCCGCCTTCTAAATCATGCGGCACGAATGTAACCGTGTTAGAATTTCCGTGCCATGGATCTTAGTTCTCATATGTCACACTAGATGACGCTACTTTTCATTATAACGATGTGCAATCCGTTGTTTTGTACAGGTCGCTTATTCTCCTTGGTACAGGTTATTTTCTAAACACTACGGTAGATGTCATAATCACAATGTCCAAGGCAATGCGTTGAAACACACAGAATCAACATGTTTCACAAAATTGATGCAGTAAGTAATAGTATTTCATTAGATTATATCCTTTGATACCTTGTAAATACCAAAACTTGCCAGGTTCAGGAGTTTGCCGTTAGTAGTGTAATTGGATGGTTCGGGCGCCGCCTCCGCCTCCGGCTCTCGGGAGAGCCCTCCGCCTCCCGCGGGAAATTTGAATTTTGGCGCGAGATTTGAATTTGTAAACAAAGCCACGTGCTTTTTGACAGCTGTCATCGACAACAACACATCGCTAACCTCACTGCTGCCATCTTGACGGGACTAAACCTCAGTGGTACCAACTTAACCTAACTAGCGCGAGATTTGAATCGGTAAACAAAGCCACGTGTTTTTGACAGCCACGTGCTTTTTGACAGACAACAACGCATCGCTAACCTCACTGCTGCCATCTTGACGGGTCTAAACCTCAGTAGTACCAACTTAACCTAAATAGCGCGAGATAAAAAAACCACGTGTTTTTTGACAGCCACGTGCTTTTTGACAGACAACAACGTATCGCAAACCTCAGTGCAGCCATCTTGACGGACCTAAACCATAGTGGTACCAACTTAACCTAACTAGCGTGAGATAAACAAATCCACGTGCTTTTTTGACAGCTGTCATCCGCCATCTGAGAGCACCGTGCTGCCCTCTTTATCGCGGTAGCTGCAAATACGTCACCTGTCATCGGCCGTGCTGCCATCTTGGCGGGCCTAAACCTTAGTGCTACCAACTTAACCTCACTAGCGTAAGATAAACAAATCCACGTGCTTTTTGACAGCTGTCATCCGCCATCTTTAATCTATAGAGCACAGTGCTGCCCTCTTTAGCTACTTACCTTTGAAATGTGGTGGCGGATATTTTGAAAAATGCTTTTTGATAGCAGCCATCTTTAATCGACAGAGCACCGTGCTGCACTCTGTTGACAGACAATTCCACGTGACAGCAGCCATCTTTAATCAAGAGAGCACAGTGCTGCACTCTATGTGGTGGCGGCAAATTTCACATGCTCTTGTTTGGAAACAAAGCCACGTGCTTTTTTTTTGACAGCTACCACCCGCCATCTTTAATCAAGAGAGCATCGTGCTGCACTCTGTAGTTGAAATGTGGTGGCGGCAAATTCTACATTCTCTTGTTTGGAAACAAACCAATGCGCTTTTTTTGACAGCTATCATCCGCCATCTTTAATCCAGAGAGCACCGTGCTGCAGCTACCATCCGTCATCTTTAATCCAGAGAGCACCGTGCTGCACTCTCTAGTTGAAATGTGGTGGCGGCAAATTCTACATTCCCTTGTTTGGAAACAAACCTATGCGCTTTTTTGACAGCTATCATCCGCCATCTTTAACCCAGAGAGAACAGTGCTGCACTCTTTAGTTGAAATGTGGTGGTGGCAAATTCTACGCGCTCTACAAACTCATGTGCTTTTCTGACAGCTGTCATCCGCCATCTTTAATCCAGAGAGAACAGTGCTGCACTCTATGTGGTGGCGGCAAATTCCACGTGCTCCTGTTTGGAAACAAATTCTACGTGCTCTTCAGCTGTCATCCACCATCTTTAATCAAGAGAGCACCATGCTGCCCTCTTTGTGGTGGCGGATAATTTGAAAAATTATTTTTTGACAAGCAGCCATCTTTAATCCAGAGAGAACAGTGCTGCCCTCTTTAGCTACTTACCTTTGAGGCGGTTAATTTGAAAAATTCTATTTGACAAGCTGCCATCTTTAATGAAAAGAGCATCGTTCTGCTATCTTGCGGGTAATTTTTACGTCACAGCTGTCATCCACCATCTTGCATTGCTAACCTTAGTGCTGCCCTCTTTAGCTACTTACCTTTGAAAAAAAATCTATTTGACAAGCTGTCACCCGCCATCTTGCATCGCAAACCTCAGTGCTGCACTCTTTAGTTGAAATGTGGTGGCGGATAATTTGAAAAAATCTTTATGACAAGCAGCCATCTTTAATCCAGAGAGAACAGTGCTGCCATCTTTAGTTACCGCTATCTTACATCGCTTACCTCGGTGCTGCACTCTTTAGTTGAAATGTGGTGGCGTTAAATTCGAACAAGTTTAATCACGCATCGGGAAAGCTAGAGTAAGTACGTACTGCAGTGATGACGTCATCATGCATGTTTAGACTTGTCCGTTTTCTTAAGAGTAAGTCGGTGTAGAGGAATGTGGCGGCGGTAAATTCGAACAAGTTTAATCATGCATCGGGGGAGCTAGAGTAAGCACGTGCTGCAGTGATGACGTCATCATGCATATGTAGACTTGTCCGTTTTCTTAAGAGTAAGTCGGTGTAAAGGAATGCAATAAGTATGCATCATAAAAACAAGAGTTTGCATGTGCTGCAGTGATGACGTTATTGTGCATGTTTAAACCCGTTCGTTGACTAAAAGCTTTAGTCTTCGAGAAACAGTGATAGAGAGTGGAGTGCAAACATGACGAAAACATTAATAGTTGATGTGCAAGGCTTTAAAGTAAACGGAAACAAATTTGTGTTTAAAGAGGTGGCTGTGTTAGATTGCAGTGTGTTGTGGGCACCAAAACTTGTTAGTTTAGTATTTAGTCCACCGTTCCCTTACTGTTTGCAAACAGATGAAGATAAAAAGCAGACTCAGTGGATTGAAAACAATTTAGGTTTGAAGTGGGAAGAAAAAGGAATACCTTATCGTTTTCTACCTTTAATGATGAATGCACATTTGTCAAGAGCAGATCTTGTTCTTTTAAAGGGTTGTGAAAAGAAAGAATGGTTGCGTGATTTTCTACCATCATCGTGTGAAATTATCGACATTAATGAATTGGGGTGTCCATCATTTAAAACTCTTCCGAAAGAGCATAGTAGAAAAACAAGTAAACAGTCTTTACAACATGTATGCATGCTCTTTGATTGGTTGTGTTGCAGTGCATGCCGGGAAGTGAACAACATATGTAAACTGCAGTGTCGAAATAACCTTAGTGTAAAAGAAACATTTGTAGAGTAAAGACATCATGTCATTTCTAACAGATACTAAGTGTAACGCAGTTGAAAAGGCGATCGTAAAGTTTTATGCATGCAAAAAGAAACTAAACACTTTTACTGAAGAAGAGTTAAATGCATTACCAAAGGCATTTTTGGTTAATGTAGCTGCAAATGCTGAAAAGAAGATTTGGGATAAGGTGCCTCGTGAGTGGACTCAAGATCCTGTTTTGTCAGAGCTTCAAACGTGTAGTTTACATCATGAACACGTGAGTTTAGGTAGAAGACCTTCTGTGAGACAGTGCCGTACATGTCAACTAATTAAACTGTATCACGGACCTAAAACTAACGAGTTGTCTTCGCTTATAAACACTTATCATGGCTGTGGAGAGAGTAAACAAGGAAAAGGTGAAGAAACGTGCTGGGAGAAAGATGAGGAAGCATGTTGGGCGTGGACTCATCAATAGAGTGATTGATCTTCTTCTCTTCGTGCTTCATCTCCCCTGCGGCCCTAGAACACGTTCGCCTGACACGAAGTTACATGCTGCCTGCATAGAGTATGTCGTGTAGCTGTTAAAATCTGCTTCGTAAAGTTATGCTGTGTGTGTGTGTTATTACCTAGTGCTTTTGCTGCTCAGAAGATAGCAGCAGTTGTCGTTGTTGGTGTAATAAAACGAAAACTGAGTGACAAAAACCGTAAAATAAACAAAGGATAAAAATGTATATATAGTCTAAAATAAATATGAATTGTCAAAACATATTACAGGTGTTGTTTAATCCTACAGCATGTCCTAGTGACTTAGAAGAAAGGAAACGTAGAGGATTTAAAGGAAACACATAAGATTTAAAGTACATCCTCTTTATTAATCCATGAATTAAAGCTGTTATTAAAACCAAGCCATTTAACATACAGTTTATTGCCACGACGTCGAATAACACGTTCAACTAAATAGTGATCAGGATATTTTGTTTTCTGCAGTTCTTCGATGTAGAATCCTCCTTCAATAGGCTGCCCTCTGAGATCGCGAAATAAATACGTAACTGGATTAGTAAGCTTAACATTTCTGATTTGAAAAATTTCATTGCTCCAATTAGGTGTGTATCCTTTTGCAAAGATAGACTTGTGTTTGCTGATGTGAAGAAAATCACCTTCTTTAAAGCGCTGGCGACGTGGATCAGCTGTTTTAATTACAAGATGAATAGCATTTATACGAGGTGTATTCTTTGTAACAAGACGTGGCTTTGTTCCGATAGTGCGATGAGGTGTATCGTTGTAGGTAGATAAAAGTCTAGGTAGCAGATCAATCCAACGATATGAACCTTGCGCTGTAAATTCTCGCCACATCATTGTTTTGAGTGTACGACTAAAGCGTTCTACAACACTTGCCTTGAGATTGCTGAACGTAGAGTAGTGTTGAATGCCAAGTAACTTGAGGTAAGAAGAAAAATCCTTGTTGTAAAACTCTTTATCTTGATCAGTTTGAAGAAGCCTTGGGCAGCGTTTCGATTCTTCAACAATATGTTTAAATGCTTCTTTAACTTGAGCTGCTGTTTTAGAACGCACGGGTTGTGCAAAAGCAAACTTCGAGTACACATCGATAACAGTAAGTAGATACTTATACCCCTTATTACTAGAGGCATATGGAATCATTTCTACTAAGTCTGCTTGCCAGAGATCATCTTTTCCTCGTGTAATAACGCGTCTACGACAGTAGGTGCGACGTGCTGGTTTATGTAACTCATGTGCGATGTTTACCTTTACAGGTGAGATCTTCTCTTGGCGAGCCATTACAAAATAATACCGGCATAACGTAGTTCTCTTTCTATTTCTAGAATTTCTGATCCGTGACCAGTGTGACCAGCCTCTTGCGATGCTCTTAAAACTTGTAATCGTTCAACGAGTAAGTTTGGGTCATTCCAGTATCTTACATCCACATACGGCAACAAAGGCTTGTAGATAACATCAAGACTACGTGCAGTCGGAAACAGCTTAGAAATAAACTCACGATACTTGTAACTCTTATTCGCATTTACAGCTTCTGTTCTCTTGTAATTACGTCGTGTTCCATCAGTAGCAAAAAGTATTGCTTTATATTTTTTAAGATCATCTTGTAAAATTATATCCTTGTCAGGTATTCGTGAGAAAAGAAGTTCTAAGAGTCCTTTCGTAGGTTTATAGGTAACAAATTTTACAATGAGTTTGTTGTTATTAATCTTAACATTTGAATTTCCTATCCGGAAACAGTCATCTTCGTAGCGAATACCGTAGGTAGTGTCAGTTTGTCCTGTAAAACGTTTTTCTGTATAAGGTGCAAAGAGAGATCCATAGGTATCTTGAATAAAAGTTCTAAACTGATTGCGATACTCTGGTGTAATCATAACCTCAGACAAAGATGGTAGATTTTGCGTCGATGTAGTAGGTGTTTCAGCAGTAACATCTGTAGTTAAAAACTCAACACGCTTAGATGGTGATGTATTGAACCGTTCCCATCCATCAATATCGCAATGCCAGACTCAGTCGGTTAGAGCTTCGTGGTTACGTTCGGTCTAGGGCGAGAATTAAATCTAACTTCTATAAAAAATAATCACCAATGGTGTATATGAATGGGAAGCAGTTGCATTTGTTGTGAATAAGAGACAGATAAAGGGGTAAAATGGATTTATTCACTAGAGCACATCATTAATATTCATTCTATCGAAATTCCACAAACTACAATAAAACATGACGCAAACTGTCATAATAAAAGCATAATGTGCCGTGCACATTAAGAACAACTACATATTACATTACTGAAATACGTCGGTCCAAATACCGACCAAATAATTTATAAAAGAACAAAATATTAAGTCTTGGCCTGTTCTACATCGTTAATTATAGGCAATGCCGCCAAGTGAATATGCCGATTTCCCCGAGGGGAATTTCGATTACGACCGTCCACAAGCTATGCTTCGACATGAGAAAGTCACGCCAGTTTCATTCCATAATACACCTATTTACATATACAAAATTACTAATCCTAATAAGGGAAAATCCAGGGATCCTAACTTATCTACTACACAGATTCTACTGACAGATCCGATCTGTCACAAACAACCAGCCTGAAGCTGCATACCACCAGAGAAAATTAGCTCCGGGCTAAATTTAAGAGACAAAGATTAATTCGTCAGGACACAACACACTGACAACAGATACGACAAGGCACTTCGATACAAGGTACATAAGTGTACAAACACAGCTCCTGTAAAATAACAGCATAATTACAATATAAAGAAAATATATACATGCAGTCAGAGCATTTCCTCATCACCAGGTCATTAGTGGCACGCCCCTGTCCGCCAGGGCGATCAGGACATTCCCCTTTGACTAGTGGTAAGTTTCACTTTTCATGGGAGCGGAACGCAGCTGGAAAGTGATTCATACTGCCTCGCAAAGGACTCCAGGCAAACGGGGTGCAGCTTACACTTGGCGGGGTGCAGGTAATTGCTTCCTTCACGGCTATCCCAGCCAGACTTGCTCACACAACAAAAGAAGGTTACTCTCTTAAATACTGCTGCCTTATTACGTAAACTAATTATTTCTCCCGTTTATAAAATCTTCTATGACAACAGAAACATCTCTTCTTCACCTTTCAATACATATACCGCAAAAATCGCTCTCAAGGAAAACGTTACACATGGCCTTCCGTCTTAGCGGCTCGGGAGTTCGATTCTCGACTCTGTCTCTTTACTCTGCGGGCATATCCAAGCCCATCCTTGTTTAAAGCAGCTTGCCCTGCTAACATCCCTTCCTTGCCATGTTTACAGGCATTCAAATCCATATCTGACTTCCGCGTCATATATCAGGCGATCTCAGCCTCTCAACCCTCGCAATAATCTCCACCCCGATCTACTGTCGTCTCTGCTCATTAGAAGAACCTAACTACCCAACGACGACGTCGTGGCGTTCCTGTGGCAGCGAATATATATCTGAAATCGCGCACAGATGAAATATAAGAGGCCTACACTGGTCTTTTCTGATAATTATTCCACAAAGAGAAGGCGGCCTGGCCTCTTTAATGACGAAACTATCCACCTTCCTAACATTCAACACATACACCTTGGAATGCTCTGAAAGGATAAAAAAATGCATGCACACGCACTCCTAACTTTGCCTATTTACAACCCTTTTTCCCATAACTAAACTAACCATGAATCACAGCAACAAATAAGAGCACTACCATGCATTCTGCCCTGGATCTCCCACTGCTTTATTGATATCATAATTATTCATCGTTAGCAAATTGACATTGACCGTTAATATTACCCTAAAAACTGGATGAAACTGAATTGACCTCAAATGTTACCCACATGCTTAAAAATCTGACATATTCACTTAGCTTTGTTGTCTTCAGCAATCACACCATCCGCACAACTGCAGCGTCAGGAGATTACTCGGCCATCATATCCTCTTTGAGGGCGTTACAAAAGATATGAATTACACATGTAGCTTCCATGATGGTCCTTGCAGATAACACTCCTACAATGAATGGAAAACAGGTTAACACTACACTTGCTCAATTGCATACGCGCACACTATTTAAGGAGATATTGCTTAGCACACATAATTGGACAAAGATCAATTCTTTGATCAGAGTCGTAGTATCATGGAATGCGCCCCGGATCCGTCCGTATGCAAGAGCAATTACGATACGATCGAACACGTTTTCTCCGCGATCGCGAATCCGACCCGAAACGTTGGCGTGTAATACAGCTAATTAGTTCACGACAATCTTCCCGGTATGCACAGCTATCGTCCCTTTTATTTACCGCGTTCACACATACGTGGTACCTACCGCACTTGATGTAAGAGCGAAGCGTCACACGCGTAGCGGTAAATACACATATACGGACTTGTAACTCCCGTATTTATTAAATGTAACTCACACCAGGCTGATACGTTTTACTGTAGTCTGGGCACGCTTCTATGTATATAATATTCATATAGCAATCATGAAGAAATAACGTCACTGTAGCACTTTGATATCGGACAAAGAAAATGGCGATCTCGACTGGTGCGGAGACTACCTTCTGTACCACGGACACCTCACAAAAGACAGACCCGCTTCCCCAAGCCACTGTTGGTTTTATGGACCCACCCGCGTCGTTCCGAAAAGAGGGGGTGGCCCTGTTGGCTATAGCGCGAGGTTTCAACCGCTTTCTCAGGACAAAGCCCACAACCGTTATAACCTATCCACACGAATATATATGTAGAAGTTAGCCGATGAATGAACAGATAAAGAAGTCTAAATTCATTTACTACTCATCAGGCGTATCGAAACCGTGGAGCAGGGTTATTTATCAGATTTCACCCTTATTTCTAATAGGTCGGCACTGTGATGATCGAAGTTAGCAACCCCGCGCAATTCTCTATGACTCGCTTTCACAGCTCGCCATTGGCTCCTTTCAAACTCGCCGCCCGTTAGGTGACGCCGCGACACTCCCACAGCCTCGTTCAAACTTTCAAACCACAGGCCGATTCAAACCTGGCTATCGGCCGCTCTTCCAGGGCGCGGCCCAGCACAAAGCCGTTTGCTTGCCACCTCGCAAACAAAGTCTTTCAAATTTGACGCCTCCACAGTGTTGCGCAATATGCAAATAAAAGTCCCTGGGGCAATATATGTTTCATTCTCCCAACACCCCGTAAAAAAATATGTGGAGACAGAATGGAGTCATATATTTTTTTTTATTATATCAACACTGTGCTTCATCTAACACATCTGTGCTAATAGGAGGTTTCGTTCCGCGAGTAGGCTCTCTTTCTTCTTCCTGGCCTCGCAGTATATCTCCAACAAAGCTTGGAATTTCCTCTCGTTGCCTTCACATTGACTACATTCTCGCGACGGAAGGTGAGTTAATTCTTCACTTGCTATCACGTTCACGTCTTCGGCCTCTACTTCTTGCTCCTCCTCTCCGTCCGCTTCTTCTTCTTCTCCTTCTCCTTCACGTGCCTCATCCTCAATCTCCTCGTCGTCGTCGTCGTCTCCTTCTAGGTCGTCCTCTGGAATTTCATCGATTCTAATTTGTCCCGGTATATGGTAGGGCTTCAGATTGGATGTGTTAAAAGTTTTCTCCACTGTACCGTCCATACTGCGGACCCGATATGAATTATTCCCGTAGTCATGAACTACACGATAAGGTCCCACATACAACTCCGCGAACTTGTGATAAAAGCGGGCGGACACATCCGAACTTCTCGGTCGCTTCACCAATACTAATTCACCGACCCTTAGAGGACGATGAAAGCGTTTCCCTCTTGTTCGACGTGCTCTTCTTTCGGCCTGGCTCCTCAACTTCTCGGCCGTCTCTCTCACACACATCTCGAGTGAGGGGCGCGGGTCAACGGGACACGGAGTAATGCTATGCCAGGCTCTATTCGGATATTCGTTGTGCTGTAAGACCATCGGGATCTGGCCACTAGACTCGTGGCGCGTCGTGTTGATACTTTCTGTGATAATCGGTACAACATCCAGCCATTTCCAGTGCTCCGTTGAAATATACAGTCTACAATATTTAGAGATCTCTCTCATTATTCTCTCACTAGGATTGGATTCTGGGTGTCGTATCGAGCTAAGTACGTGCTGGATGCCTAGCTTTTCAAGTTCACGCTTGAATACGGGAGAGGTAAATTGTGGCCCGTGGTCACTTAGTATTTTCTGAGGCTTACCCATCTTGGGTATAATTTTATTCTTAATCTGATTCAGAGCTGACCGTGTATTTGCCTTTTGTACAGGACATAAGGCTACGAATTTGGAAAATACATCGAGGCATACAAGTATATACTTCATCCCGCGACGACTAGCAGGTAACGACCCGAAATAGTCGATCGCGAACAGCTGTTTCGGGGCCGTAGGCAAAATTGGTTTAGGAGCCTGCTTCAATAAGAAGGGACTTGGTTTCACCCGCTGACATTTATCGCAAGTGCGCAGGACCTGCTGCACCATTCGCCTCATCCGTGGCCATGTGAATGTCTCCTGAAGTACTGCTGTCACCTTCTCGATTCCTGCGTGACCGGTAGTATGGTGAGTTAGCCATATCAAATCAATTTGAAACGTGGGCGGAACCACAATTCGAAATTTAGTATGGTCCTGGTCAATGAATTTATGGATGAGATTATTAAATAGGTGATAAGATGAAGACTTCTTCTGGGCATCTTTGAATCTGGCAGTACCGGGTTCGATCTCCTTTCGAAAATAATCCAACATGAGACGGGTAGGTGGGTAATTCTCCTGCTCTTGCTTAAGTTCGGGTAATCGATTAAGGATAGTATGATCTTCTTCACCTAGTACAGCGAGATTTATAGTTGCTTCCTCGGGGTTCGGGTTTCGACTTAAGGCGTCAGCCACCACATTGAGTTTGCCAGGATAATGCTCAAAGGTTAGGTCAAACTGCTGTATGAACAACGACCATCGGCAAATACGATCACTAGCTACATTTGACTTTTGAATAAACGTCAAGGCCTTATGATCCGTCCGGATTGTGATCGGGAATCCGTAAATATACTTCCGCCATTGAGTTAGAGCTACGACGATGGATAGCATCTCTAACTCCGTGGTCGTCCATTTCAACTCCTGGGGTCGGAGTTTTCGGCTCATAAAGGCAAGATAAGTCGTTTTATGTTCTTTCTCTGGCGTTTCTTGGAAGAGGATGGCTCCAATACCAACACCTGATGCGTCTGTCTGAATGAAGAAACGTCTGTCGTACTGTGGGTAGCCTAACTTGACTGCGTTAGCCAACATGGCTTTAGTCTGGCGAAATGCCTCATCATGAACATTGGTCCACTTCCACCGATTGTTGGTTTTCAACAGTTCTTGCAGGGGAGCGACTGTCTCCGTATATGCTATGCAGTGTTCCGCAAAGAACTGACATAATCCTAAAAATTGGCGGATATGCTTAACTCGAGTCGGCTTAGGGAAGTTTTGTACGGCAGCAATTTTCACAGGATTTGGCCTAATCCCCTCTCCATCGATAACATGGCCCAGAAATAGTGTACTTCGTTGACAGAAGTGTGATTTTTCAAGGTTCACTTTAAAATTACAACGGTTTAAATCTTCCAGCAAAAGATCAATTTTCTTCAAGTGTTCGTCTAAGGTTTTGGAACAAAAAATAATGTCATCAATATATTTTAACGTAAACTCCTTCACTGCCGGACTAAGATTGCTCTCCAAAGCCCTTATCAATACCGAACTTGAGTTAGCCAGGCCAAAGGGCAACCTCTGGAAAATATATGTTTGATTGTCGAACATAAAGCCAGTTAGCATACTCGTGCTTGGGTCCAAAACGATATGGTGAAACGAAGCCGTCAGATCAACAGTTCCAAAGAACTCCATCCCTCCAAACTTCTTTAATAGGTCCTTAATCAAGGGTGGCTGAACGTACTCGGGGACTAGGCGCTTATTCACAGCCCGTGCATCCAGGCAAACGCGAAGAGACCCATTTGCCTTAGGCACGGCCAGGGTTGGATTAAGAAACGGACTGGCAGCTTTAGTCATAACGCCGTTCCTTTCCATATCATCAATAATCTCCTTCACCTGTGGAAATAATTTTTCCGGTACAGGGTAGGGACGTTGTTTGAAGGGCTCCCAATCATTCACGACAATCTTGTACTCATAATTTGGTATTCTACCAGGTTTAGAACCAAACACCGTCTTATGTTTCACCAGTATTTCCCGTAGCTTTCCACGCGTGACCTCATCCACCGGGGCCTCTGCCACCTTGGTAGGCAATAACTGGTTAAATTTAGCCTCCTCATCGTCATTTTCTAAATTGACAATCATAACCTCAAAACTTTTTTTAAGTTCTTCACAATTGGTGATCCAGTCTGCCGGGAAATAATCATCTTCATTTCCTTCATCTGCCACGGTCGTCCAGATCTGTTCTTCACTAAATTCCTCTTCCGCTTGGTTCAGTTGCAACTTCTCACGTAGCTCCTCCATCCGAAAGTTGATGTTATTTAACCCCATATCAATCACTGCATTATAAGTACTTAAGAAGTCGGTTCCCAGAATTAAATTGTACTCCATGCGCGGCAAAATGACACAAGGATGTGACACTGTAGAATGTCCTATTTCCAACTCCAGTAGGGCCTGCTCCTTGCAAATCGTAGTCCTGTCGGGTACAATGCCTCGAACCTTCAACCTTGATATCGGTATAATAGGAACCTTCATTTTTCTCTTTAATTCTCTGATCAAAGTTTGTGAGACAACGCTTATTGTGGCGCCTGTGTCTACTAAAACTCTGACGCGAAGACCTCCTAGTCTAATATATATTACAGGTAATTTTCGTAAATAATTTTGATTCAGATTTTCATTCTCCTCCAATAAGTCATCTGGTTTTATTATCCAGCTATCCACCGAGACTGTGACCCACCGGTCACCGTCCTTCTTCTCTCCCGTTTTCAGTCTATCTTCCCCTTCTACTGTTGAGCTTTTTTTTAGCTCCGTTCTCTCTTGCGTTAAAGTCTGGCGCATGGGGATTCAGTCCATTGTGTTGAGCCTCCCGGAAATTACGGTACTCAATACTTTCCGCGCCGTGCCCTTGACCAGCCATTTCTTCTTGGATAGCAGTCTGCCATTGTCCGCTGGGCTGTTGTCTTTCTCTGAGCTCGGAGAGATACCGTTGAGATTCTAGGTGTCTCTCTCTATCACCTGGTCCCTGCTCGTATTCATTAGGACGGCTACGAAAATTCCTATTGTCCCCTCGGTTATACGGACGTCTCTGTGTCATGTATCCTCGTGGTCGGTACCTGTAGGCACGCCCATTTCCTCCATATGAATAAGTTCGGCTTCTGTCGTAATTCCTATTCCAATTGCCTCCTGGTCCTCTCCTGTTGTCATGATTACTCGCAGAACTCCATTGGTCTCTCCGTGGTTGCCCATTTTCGTCTCCTTGTATTTCCCGTGACGTAGTCTGTGTCCCGGAATTCTGGACGTCTCCTCCTCTCCTTATCTTGCGCGGCGGGCTGCTATCCTTAGATACATCTACCATATGAACTGTTTCCGTATGTCTAACTCTTGGCTGAGACTGGCTCGAAGTAAAGTCAAGTTGACGCAACGTCCGTTCAGCCTCTGCTGCTGACTTGACGTTGGCCGCGATAAGGGATCTCTGCGCTTCGAGAGGTAATTGCCTCGCGATGGACGCGACCATCTCAGACTCGGACGGTGGCGTATCAAGTTCTCTGAATTTGATAACTTGAGACACAAAATAACTCGAAAACCTCGTCGGAATCGTCGCCGGATATTTCTTAGCGTATAGCTCCATCCTTAGAGCTTGCTGTAAGGAAACGTCCCAAAATTTACGGAGAAAAGCCACCTTAAATTCCTCGTATGTGCTAAACGTATATTTGAAGGCCTGCATCCATTCTATGGCGGTGTCGGACAAAAATTTTTCAACTGTACGTAATTTTCGATCAGGAGGCACCCCTGCGTCTGATAGAAAGTCATCTATCTCACGAAGAAAAGCTCTAGGAGTCCTATCGTCCATGCCACTAAATTTCCTCGGTTTTCCTCGGGCGACGCACGGAATATATTATAGATCGGCGCTCCATTTGTTACGTTTGGAGTGGACGCTCTCTCTTCTGGGCGGGATAAGTGAATTATATCGGTCATCATCGCTGGTTAATTGGTGTCGCTAGCAGCTCTCTCGATATGACTCTGCTGAATTGAACATTTCAATTTGTCCATCTCCTTGCTGGTCCTGAGGTCGATTAATTCTATCTTATCCTTCAAGTGCTGAATTTCCTTTTCTGCATTTGCCAGCTTGTTTGTGTTCTTTTGACTATGTTCTGCCCATATCTCAATTGTCGCACCAACCTCATTGATATTGGCTCTGGAGTTCTCCCTGTCCGCCAGAATTATCTTCTTAATCTCTTCGCCTTTACCCGCGATTCGATCCGTGACCTCCCGCGTAACTCTTTCTTCCAGGTTCTTCAACTTGACATCATTTTCCTTTATCGTCTCAGATAACTTCCGCTCCACTTTCTCTTCATTCTTCTGCTGCCCTTCGGCAACCTGATTCTTAATTTCTTCCGAGAACGATGAAAGCCTCGTTTCATTTTCAGCGCTAAGCTGCTCTATTGCGCTCCGATTTTTACCGATTTCTGTCCGTGCCTCATCTAACCTACTAGTTAGTTCTTCTAGCCGTTGGTCTGTCTTTTCGTCTCCATCTGATATTTTCCCTGCTAGCTCCTCAACGGTTTTCTGCATTCGTTCAATCTGTTCCTCGGTTCGAACCTCTATCGCGTCGATATGTTTCTCTAATCGATTCATCCCCTCCTGACAACACCTCTGAACTGTTTCTAACTTTTCTTCGAGCTTCTCGTTACCCTGTGCTATTTTCGCCGTAAGTTCACTCACGTTCTTATGCTCACGTTTCTCGGCCTCTAGCGTTACTAACTCAAGTCTGTTCGCGATCTTCGTCATATTTTCTTGCTCGCGCCTCACAGCTTCCTGTTCGCGTCTCACAGCTTCCGCAGCTACCGAGTCCAATTTATCCGCAATCCGCTGCATACGTTCCTGCTCACGCTCCCGTGCTTCATGCTCACGCTCCTGTGCTTCCTGTTCACGTTTTCTTGTTTCCTGTTCCGCTAACTCCATTTTCGCCAAAAGATCGGCGAGGGTTACAGCCATAATATTCGATACGAATGCGACTACGCAGTTATGCTTCCGGTGTGAGAGTCTCTAGATGTAGAACCAAGATTTTTAATATTAATATAGAAAATTTCCAGTTTCTGCCATTTACGTTAAAAAAACACAAGCAGTCTGGCTTCACAAATTCGCCATGCAGAATCTGCCTAACGAATACTTATCATGTGCTCATAATATCGCGATAAAATAATCAGAAATCCTCGCGTGTATTAAAAAAATAATAAAAAAAGATAATTACAATGTAGCCCCAACCGTTTACTAGAAATGTAGGTCTATGCTAATTTGGGCTCAAATATATGCATTAGACATCAATGCTTAACCACATTTGCATCTTATCTCCGATTAAAGGATTGTACTTCCCACAACAATGATACATACACCTTCAATCTTTGACAATGATACCACTGTACTTACAAGTTTTCCTCCGAGTTTGAGGCTGACTCGGGTCCCTATCTTAATCTAAATAAAAACAAAATTAAAATCTCCGGCTATACAAATCTGTTACACAGAACAAACTTTTAGGTCATGTCCATAGGCGAGTTTATCTGAGGGATACACATCGTCTACTTGCCTCAAGTGAGAAATCTTTTCCTAGTTCTCGAGTTCCCAATGGAATCACTGAATTATTTGACATACCTCTATCATCGGCTATCATGCTCTTATTCACATCCTAACATTAACATAAAAATTCAATTTAATGCCGATATATACCCAACGTATACCTATATATTTAGGAATTACAGACTTTCACACAATATACGATTTCCACGGAAACCTCGCCCTCTCGTATCCGTATACTAACATGAGTATAATCGAATACCGGACTGTAGACTCAATTGTCTAATACGCTAGGTTGCCAGTTCCCATGACTCCGTCTGAGTATCGAGCAAGAATCTCAGGCTTCGTCATCTATAATGCGCCTGTTCGGAATTATCTACCTAACTTAAATATTGGGTACCACTCTGGTCACTCCCAAAATTCCGAACTATATACTCCTACACAAGGCCTACAAAGTCGCGCATCACAACCAAAAAAATGAACCGGGCGCTGCACATAAGACAACTGCCAAAATAACAATCGCTCAACGTTGCATCGCGCCAGAAATGAACCTGACGCCGCCCAAATAACAATCGCCCCACGTTGGGCGCCATAAATGAACCGTTCCCATCCATCAATATCGCAATGCCAGACTCAGTCGGTTAGAGCTTCGTGGTTACGTTCGGTCTAGGGCGAGAATTTAATCTAACTTCTATAAAAATAATCACCAATGGTGTATATGAATGGGAAGCAGTTGCATTTGTTGTGAATAAGAGACAGATAAAGGGGTAAAATGGATTTATTCACTAGAGCACATAATTAATATTCATTCTATCGAAATTCCACAAACTACAATAAAACATGACGCAAACTGTCATAATAAAAGCATAATGTGCCGTGCACATTAAGAACAACTACATATTACATTACTGAAATACGTCGGTCCAAATACCGACCAAATAATTTATAAAAGAACAAAATATTAAGTCTTGGCCTGTTCTACATCGTTAATTATAGGCAATGCCGCCAAGTGAATATGCCGATTTCCCCGAGGGGAATTTCGATTATGACCGTCCACAAGCTATGCTTCGACATGAGAAAGTCACGCCAGTTTCATTCCATAATACACCTATTTACATATACAAAATTACTAATCCTAATAAGGGAAAATCCAGGGATCCTAACTTATCTACTACACAGATTCTACTGACAGATCCGATCTGTCACAAACAACCAGCCTGAAGCTGCATACCACCAGAGAAAATTAGCTCCGGGCTAAATTTAAGAGACAAAGATTAATTCGTCAGGACACAACACACTGACAACAGATACGACAAGGCACTTCGATACAAGGTACATAAGTGTACAAACACAGCTCCTGTAAAATAACAGCATAATTACAATATAAAGAAAATATATACATGCAGTCAGAGCATTTCCTCATCACCAGGTCATTAGTGGCACGCCCCTGTCCGCCAGGGCGATCAGGACATTCCCCTTTGACTAGTGGTAAGTTTCACTTTTCATGGGAGCGGAACGCAGCTGGAAAGTGATTCATACTGCCTCGCAAAGGACTCCAGGCAAACGGGGTGCAGCTTACACTTGGCGGGGTGCAGGTAATTGCTTCCTTCACGGCTATCCCAGCCAGACTTGCTCACACAACAAAAGAAGGTTACTCTCTTAAATACTGCTGCCTTATTACGTAAACTAATTATTTCTCCCGTTTATAAAATCTTCTATGACAACAGAAACATCTCTTCTTCACCTTTCAATACATATACCGCAAAAATCGCTCTCAAGGAAAACGTTACACATGGCCTTCCGTCTTAGCGGCTCGGGAGTTCGATTCTCGACTCTATCTCTTTACTCTGCGGGCATATCCAAGCCCATCCTTGTTTAAAGCAGCTTGCCCTGCTAACATCCCTTCCTTGCCATGTTTACAGGCATTCAAATCCATATCTGACTTCCGCGTCATATATCAGGCGATCTCAGCCTCTCAACCCTCGCAATAATCTCCACCCCGATCTACTGTCGTCTCTGCTCATTAGAAGAACCTAACTACCCAACGACGACGTCGTGGCGTTCCTGTGGCAGCGAATATATATCTGAAATCGCGCACAGATGAAATATAAGAGGCCTACACTGGTCTTTTCTGATAATTATTCCACAAAGAGAAGGCGGCCTGGCCTCGTTAATGACGAAACTATCCACCTTCCTAACATTCAACACATACACCTTGGAATGCTCTGAAAGGATAAAAAAATGCATGCACACGCACTCCTAACTTTGCCTATTTACAACCCTTTTTCCCATAACTAAACTAACCATGAATCACAGCAACAAATAAGAGCACTAGCATGCATGCTGCCCTGGATCTCCCACTGCTTTATTGATAACATAATTATTCATCGTTAGCAAATTGACATTGACCGTTAATATTACCCTAAAAACTGGATGAAACTGAATTGACCTCAAATGTTACCCACATGCTTAAAAATCTGACATATCCACTTAGCTTTGTTGTCTTCAGCAATCACACCATCCGCACAACTGCAGCGTCAGGAGATTACTCGGCCATCATATCCTCTTTGAGGGCGTTACAAAAGATATGAATTACACATGTAGCTTCCATGATGGTCCTTGCAGATAACACTCCTACAATGAATGGAAAACAGGTTAACACTACACTTGCTCAATTGCATACGCGCACACTATTTAAGGAGATATTGCTTAGCACACATAATTGGACAAAGATCAATTCTTTGATCAGAGTCGTAGTATCATGGAATGCGCCCCGGATCCGTCCGTATGCAAGAGCAATTACGATACGATCGAACACGTTTTCTCCGCGATCGCGAAACCGACCCGAAACGTTGGCGTGTAATACAGCTAATTAGTTCACGACAATCTTCCCGGTATGCACAGCTATCGTCCCTTTTATTTACCGCGTTCACACATACGTGGTACCTACCGCACTTGATGTAAGAGCGAAGCGTCACACGCGTAGCGGTAAATACACATATACGGACTTGTAACTCCCGTATTTATTCAATGTAACTCACACCAGGGTGATACGTTTTACTGTAGTCTGGGCACGCTTCTATGTATATAATATTCATATAGCAATCATGAAGAAATAACGTCACTGTAGCACTTTGATATCGGACAAAGAAAATGGCGATCTCGACTGGTGCGGAGACTACCTTCTGTAACACGGACACCTCACAAAAGACAGACCCGCTTCCCCAAGCCACTGTTGGTTTTATGGACCCACCCGCGTCGTTCCGAAAAGAGGGGGTGGCCCTGTTGGCTATAGCGCGAGGTTTCAACCGCTTTCTCAGGACAAAGCCCACAACCGTTATAACCTATCCACACGAATATATATGTAGAAGTTAGCCGATGAATGAACAGATAAAGAAGTCTAAATTCATTTACTACTCATCAGGCGTATCGAAACCGTGGAGCAGGGTTATTTATCAGATTTCACCCTTATTTCTAATAGGTCGGCACTGTGATGATCGAAGTTAGCAACCCCGCGCAATTCTCTATGACTCGCTTTCACAGCTCGCCATTGGCTCCTTTCAAACTCGCCGCCCGTTAGGTGACGCCGCGACACTCCCACAGCCTCGTTCAAACTTTCAAACCACAGGCCGATTCAAACCTGGCTATCGGCCGCTCTTCCAGGGCGCGGCCCAGCACAAAGCCGTTTGCTTGCCACTTCGCAAACAAAGTCTTTCAAATTTGACGCCTCCACAGTGTTGCGCAATATGCAAATAAAAGTCCCTGGGGCAATATGGTATGTTTCAGTATCATTAAGTTCTTCTTCTTCTTCCTTATCTTCCTCTTCTTGATCTACATCCTGCTTCTTCTCTTCCTTATCTTCTTCATGCTTTTCTTCTTCATGCTTCTCTTTATGATATGATGTTTGCATAGAAGCAAAACTTGAAGTAGACTGCGGTAATGAAGTAGAATTAAAAATTTCTTTGAGTGGTGTACTTAGTTGTGTTTTTAAAAATAAATCCGTGTCTGCTTGAATACGTTTAAGCTCCTTAAATTTCCGTCGAATATTGTTTCGAGCTTGGATGATATGTTTTGTGATCTCCTTGCTAGATGTTAACATGATGATGGTTTTTAATCAAGTAGTTACTGTAATTCTGTGTTAATGCATATAAAATGATCGAAACCCATGCGATATCTTCCATGCTGTACATCACTTTCTTTATCAATAACTAAAAAGCTGTAACGGTGTAATGACCAACATTTAAAACACATACGTTTAAAGTCATCGAATATCATATCAGTGTTAACATGATCGTTATACACATGTCGCATGTTGCGCTCATCTTGCCGAAAAAGCACAATAACATTTGCGTTATCGCGTATCAACTGCTTAGGCACACGAGAATAGGTTTGGCACAAATAGATGCAATCAACATATTTATGCCGACCCATACTAAAGAATGCACGAATAACGTTTTGCTCTTCTGTTGCGACATCATCAAAGATCATAAGAGAATTAGGAAGCACATCGTCTGGTGATGGTACTTGCTCATGCGAATTAAATTTAAAATATCTTATTCCATCTTTAACTAGATCGTGCGTTACAGTTTGTAGAATAGTATATGGCGGCTGATAGAGTGACTTTGCGAAAACGTAAATATTCTCGAAGCGTACACCATTTACATAAGTAATAAGTGTGAGTAAAAGATTTGTTTTCCCGCATCTCGACGGACCTGATATAATACATCGAACAGTAAAAGGAAACAACGTTCCATGACGTTTTCTTGTAGTTGTACTAGAACTAGGTAAGAGATGTGGTACAATGTCGGTAACAGGTAGCGTGTCTTGCTGCTTTATAATCTTCATGATAACTGAATCATAAAGTACGTAATAGTAATATATATATATTAAACGAAATAAGAGGTAACGGTTAGTTTATGATTTGCTCTTGACTAGTAAAGTCGTGTCCAGCATGGTGAAACAACGATATCCAAACGACATGAAGAAGTAGAAGAAGAAAGTAAAAACTGTTGGATGGAAAGATGTTATAAAGGCTGCGCAAAAAGCTATTCGAGGGGAATACAATCCTCGTGTATCTATTACTAAGGCGTTACGCGCAGCAAGAGCGAGAATTTCTCCAAAGTGCAGAGCAATATTTAGTAAACGTGCATGAATTATTCCTGTACCAAAACGAGGAGGATTTCTTCCTGCGCTGTTTGCTGGCTTAGCAGGTTTAGGGTCATTGCTAGGTGGTGCTAGTGCTGTAGCGAGAACTGTCAAAGATGTAGAAGAAGCGAAACAACAGTTGAAAGAGAGTGAACGTCATAACAAGACGATGGAGGCAATTGCGTTACGAGGCAAAGGTATGAACATGAAGCTAGCGCCATACAAGAAAGGGCTTGGTATCTACATTTCTCCAAAGAACGTCTACTGAATGCACTGCCATATCGAGCTCTAACGCATGATGAAGTTTTTACGTTTACTAAACAACTAGGAATTCATTATTTTCGAGGAGTGTATATGCGCGATCAACTACCAGCGCGCCCACGTGAACGTGAAAGTGCCGTAATTAACTTGGACGACAGTCGTGGACCTGGAACTCATTACGTTGCTTATGTAAAACGTAAATCTAAAGTATGGCATTTTGATAGCTATGGAGACTTACCTCCTCCTTTTGAGCTCATACGTTATTTCGGAAGCAGTGCGGACATTGTTTACAATAAAAACCGTGTGCAAAACGCATGTGCGGACGATTATGTCTTATGTTCTTATATCAAACCCAGACAGTAGAGAAAGTGCATTAGTGTCTTCATGATGACGAACAGTGAAAGAACGTTTGCTGTACGTGGAGAAGAACCTGAAACAACCGTCTATTTTAATCCACCAATCGAACTTAGCTATCAGCCGCATAGTCTTGGACTAGTATCGTTTGAAAGCTACAATAAAATCTATAATGTGCGTGATGGTGTAAACAAGTTCTATTACGATGAGTATGTGCTAACACTACCCTCAGGTAGTTATTCAGTAGACGATATTCATGACTATATTGAAAGTACGTTAATTGATCAGTTTGGAGAAGATAGTTTTAGTAATCATAATTACAAGTTCTCAATCACTATAAGCAACATTACAAATAAACGTGTTATTGAATCATCATTTAAGATTGACTTCAAATCACAACCTGATTCGATTGGACCATTGCTTGGATTTTCATCGAGGGAGCTCCTACCGAACGTACGTTACGAGTCTGATCAACCTATAACACTCTTCGATGATTATCATGTGAACATTACTTGTAATATTATTACAGACTTGAATAGTAATCTACAAACTTCACACGTCCTGCACGACTTTATTGTTACAGAGGAACGTGGATATACTATTTGTGAGAAACCAGCAGTGTTCTTTATCATCCTGTGTCTGTAAAACACATTAGCAACATTACTCTTAGACTTGTAAATAAACATAATCAGCTTATTCATTCAGATCGGCACGCGTACGTAGCTTACAAACTACATCTCAAACCAGTATGAAAAACATCTATAAAACACTGTGTACATTCCGAAGACATTCTACATGTGTGCAGAGACTCATCGAGTTAACAGATACCCATAAGCAGATACCCCAAGATTTAGGATATACTCTACTACAAGAGAATGGAAGAAATGCTAGACATTACGAATACAGTAGAAACTCGTGAAGGTGTAGTATGAAGTGAGCTTCATTCCTATCAACCTTTTACGTTTGGATTAAATAACAATGACGAAATTCATTTTATTATTAATCAGCAAGATGTATACACCTTACCACATGAAAGCTACCTCTATATTGAAGGACGACTAGAAACGTCGGATGGAAGTGGACTAAGCACATCACAACTAAACAACCATGCTTTAGCTTTTCTCTTTTCTTAAACGCGATATGAAGTAAATAATGTTGAAATAGATCGAACGAAGAATGTTGATATTACAAGTGCAATGAAACTCTACCCTTCTTTCTGTGATGAAGAAAGTAATCTTTTGAGGATGGCAGGATGGTGTCCAAAAGCTACTAACAACTGAATGATTAATGAGGATGGAACTTTTACGGGTATGTTATCACTGAAACATATTTTTGGATTCGCAGAAGACTTTACACGTATTATAATCAACGCAAAACAAGAGCTTATTCTAATACGTGATCGAAGTGATTACAATTCTCTTAAAGCAGTAGAAACACCAGTAGAATTGAAAATTACACTTCATCGTATACTGTGGAGGATTCCACATGTAACCTTATCTGCTCGTGAAAAACTTCGATTGCTGAAGATTGTAGAAAATGATACACCATTACCTATACGTTTTCGAAGTTGGGAACTGCATGAATATCCTGTGTTACCACCTACAAACAAGCATATCTGGGCTGTTAAAACATCACGTTTTACTGAGAAGCCCTTGTATATTATTTTTGGATTTCAAACTAATCGTAAATTCAATCACGAAAAAGATAGCTCACTGTTTGATCACTGTAAATTAAGACACGGAATTACGTATCCCTACGAAAACATAGACATTAACTTTGAGAAAATTAAGTTTGGGATGCTCTATGATATGTTTTGTAAATTTCAATCCTCGTATTATCAGAAAGAAGATCGTCCGCTATTTACACCACAAGAATTTAAGCACCGATTGTAGTTATAGACTGCTCTTATCATGAAGAATCTATAAAATAATCTCCAGTTGATATTCGTTTAGAATTTGAAACGTCTGAAAACATTCCTGCTAACACAGCAGCCTATTGTCTTATTATTCATATGAGTGATGTTACTTACCATCCGCTAACGAATATTGTTACGCGATTATAAATAAGAATAGCTCCTTATCATTTACATTAGTGTGTGCTTCGACATCGTACTCTATGGAACAAAACTGTAAATGTGCATGCTGTTTGCATGCTCACACGCAACATCTTATTTATCTTACACGAGTGAGTGAGGCTATTAAGATGTTCTATAAACATAGAACCTCGATGTCAAAACATCTTATTCCATACTTACCGCCAGGATTTTTATCTACGTACGCTGCCTCTTACGTACATAATTTTCGGGACATCCTTCCTCCACACAGTAAGATGTCGATCGAATTAGCTTTATGCAGAACTTGTCAACGACATTACAAGCATCGAGGAGAAAATGGTGATGATGATTGGGATGAACCAAATCCGAGGTTTGAACACTGTACACAGTGTATGAATGAACTTTCTTTAGTACCTCATGATGATGATGATGATGATTCCGAAAAGGAATAACAACAAGGTAGGAAGTGTATGTATGATCTTCTCTGTAAAGCATAACATACTTAGTATAATATATTTCTAAATGTTTTGTTTAATTTAAATGTTGTAGGAGGCATTTCAGAAGCATACGTTGTTAAGAAGCATACCAACCTCGTCAGCAGCAAAACGAACACTGTTGTAGTAGATTGAAAAAAAATATTTAATCGCATAAATGTTGTACTTATTGCATTCCATACACCGATTTACTCTTAAGAAAACGAACGAGTCTAAACATGCACGACGTCGTCATTACTGCAGCACGTGCTTACTCTAGCTTTCCCGTTGCATGTGTATACTTGTTCGAATTTGCCGCCACCACATCCTTTACACCGACTTACTCTTAAGAAAACGAACAAGTCTAAACATGCACGATGACGTCATCAATGCAGCACGTGCTTACTCTAGCCCCCCCCCCCCGATGTATGATTTAACTTGTTCGAATTTGCCGCTACCACATTTCAACTAAAGAGTGCAGCAATGAGGTTTGCGATGCAAATGGCGGATGATAGCTTGTCAAATAGATTCTTTGAAATAGTCCGCCTCAAAGGTAAGTAGCTAAAGAGGGCAGCACTAAGGTTAGCAATGCAAGATGGTGGATGACAGCTGTGACGTAAAAATTACCCGCAAGATAACAGCACGATATTCTGTTCATTAAAGATGGCAGCTTGTCAAATAGAATTTTTCAAATTAACCGCCTCAAAGGTAAGAAGCTAAAGAGGGCAGCACGATGCTCTGTTGATTACAGATGGCTGCTTGTGGGTTTGTTTTCAAACAATAGCACGTGGAATTTGCCGCTACCACATTTCAACTAAAGAGGGCAGCACGGTGCTCTCTTGATTAAATATAGTGGATGAGAGCTGAAGAGCACGTAGAATTTGTTTCCAAACAAGAGCACGTGGAATTTGCCGCCACCACATTTCAACTACAGAGTGCAGCACGGTGTTCTGTTGATTAAAGATGGCGGATGACAGCTGTCAAAAAAGCACGTTGATTTGTTTCCAAACAAGAGCACGTGGAATTTGCCGCCACCATATTTCAAAGGTATCTAGCTAAAGAGTGCAGCACTGTTCTCTCTGGATTAAAGATGGCGGATGACAGCTGTCAGAAAAGTACATAGTTTGTTTCCAAACAAGAGCACGTGGAATTTGCTGCCACCACATTTCAACTACAGAGTGCAGCACGGTGTTCTGTTGATTAAAGATGGCGGATGGCAGCTGTCAAAAAATCACGTTGATTTGTTTCCAAACAAGAGCACGTGGAATTTGCCGCCACCACATTTCAAAGGTATCTAGCTAATGAGTGCAGCACTGTTCTCTCTGGATTAAAGATGGTGGATGACAGCTGTCAGAAAAGTACATGGGTTTGTTTCCAAACAAGAGCACGTGGAATTTGCCGCCACCACATTTCAACTACAGAATGCAGCACGGTGCTCTGTTGATTAAAGATGGCGGATGACAGCAGTCAAAAAAGCGCGTTGATTTGTTTCCAAACAAGAGCACATGGAATTTGCCGCCACCACATTTGAAAGGTATCTAGCTAATGAGTGTAGCACTGTTCTCTCTGAATTAAAGATAGCGGATGACAGCTGTCAGAAAAGCACATGGGTTGGTTTCCAAACAAGAGCACGTAGAATTTGCCGCCACCACATTTCAACTAAAGAGTGCAGCACGGTGCTCTGTTGATTAAAGATGGCGGATGACAGCTGTCAAAAAAGCACGTTGATTTGTTTCCAAGCAAGAGCACGTGCAATTTGCCGCCTCCACATTTCAAAGGTATCAAGCTAAAGAGTGCGGCACTGTTCTGTCTGGATTAAAGATGGCGGATGACAGCTGCACGTGGCTTTGTTTACCGACTCAAATCTCGCGCTAGTAAGGTTAAGTTGGCAGCACTAAGCTTTAGGCCCGTCAATACGACAGCACTGAGGTTAGCGATTCGTTGTTGTCTGTCAAAAAGCACGTAGCTATCAAAAAGCACGTAGATTTGTTTACCCTGTCAAAAAAGTACGTGGATTTGTTTACCGATTTAAATCTCGCGCTAGTGACGTTAAGTTGGTACCACTAAGCTTTAGGCCCGTTAATATGGTAGCACTTAGGTTTGCGATACGTTGTTGTCTGTCAAAAAGCACGTGGCTGTTCAATAAAAAGCACGTGGATTTGTTTACAAATTCAAATCTCGCGCTTGTGAAGTTGAGTTGCTACCACTAAGGTTTAGGCCCGTTAAGATGGCAGCAGTGAGGTTAGCGATGCATTGTTCTCGATGACAGCTGTCAAAAAGCACGTGGCTTTGTTTACAAATTCAAATCTCGCGCCAAAATTCAAATATCCCGCCAAAATTCAAATTTCCTGCCAAAATTCAAATTTAAATTTCTGCGATCAGCAGCATTCTGTAAGAAGGAAGTCAGCTCCCAGACGAAACTATCTTTACATCGGTCTGTTTTCAGACCAACTTTGCTTTACGGGAGCGAAAGCTGGGTGGACTTAGGATACCTTATTCATAAGTTAGAAGTAACAGACATGAAAGTAGCAAGAATGATTGCTGGTACAAACAGGTGGGAACAATGGCAGGAGGGTACTCGGAATGAGGAGATAAAGGCTAATTTAGGAATGAACTCGATGGATGAAGCTTTACGCATAAACCGGCTTCGGTGGTGGGGTCATGTGAGGCGAATGGAGGAGGATAGATTACCTAGGAGAATAATGGACTCTCTTATGGAGCGTAAGAGAAGCAGAGGGAGACCAAGACGACGATGGTTAGACTCGGTTTCTAACAATTTAAAGATAAGAGGTATAGAATTAAATGAGGCCACAACACTAGTTGCAAATCGAGGATTGTGGCGAAGTTTAGTAAATTCTCAGAGGCTTGCAGACTGAACGCTGAAAGGCATAACAGTCTATAATGATAATGTATGTATGTATGTATGTAAGGCAGGTAGATTACCATCAAGTTGGGTTGTGTATACTTTGAGGGAGTGTAAAATCACGGTTTCGGTTTGGTAAAACTCCCCACTCATTTCAGGGATTTAGAAACGATATTTGCGCTCAAACCTACCCAAGGACAGGTGGATTATAAATATGAAGTTTGGTGGAAATATATCCAGTAGTTTTCAAGTTATAGAAGGACAAACAAACAAACAAACAAACAAACTAACTAACTAACTAACTAACTAACTAACTAACTAACTAACTAACTAACTAACTAACTAACGGACACCAAGGGGACCTACCCTTGGACAGATGGATGCTATATAAAAAGTTTGGTTCAAGTATCTTCAGTAGTTTTGAAGTTGTAAGAAGTACGCTTTACACGCACCCGCTCTTGCGTTAAGTCCGCTGGGATTTGTACCGAAAAACGGTCCGTTAATGATATCTCCCTCATTAAATCCTGTTATCGGCATGATGCACATGAGAAAAAAGTTTAAAAATTAATTTTCATTAAGACAGGTAGATTTCCATCACGTTCGGCTGTGTATACTTTGAGGGAGTGCAAAATCACGGTTTCGGTTTGGTAAAACTCGCCACTCATTTCAGGGATTTAGAAACGATATTTGCGCTAAAACCTACCCATGGACAGGTGGATTCTAAATATGAAGTTTGGTGGAAATATATCGAGTAGTTTTCAAGTTATAGACTGGATTATACTTCAACCGCTTCCCTAGGGTTCTAGGGGCGTCTTACTCCAACAGTATGTTTTCCGGGTGGTAAGTCATACTGGAACATACACACGTCCATTATCTCCGTCATTTTTGACATTTTTTTCACCCGTTATCACCGCTTATGCCAATGGGGACTGAAGTTAGACTTTAAAAATCCGGAATGGTACTATTCATCACAGCGACCCGGAAAACTATTGATTCGGCAGTATATTCGATTATTATTATATCTCACTCCCGCTACCCAGAACCTAAAGAGGGCTGAACTTTGAGGTTTAAAAAATCGACCTCAGCGACCCCGAACACTATGGATTCGACACTATTTTCGATTATTCTTATATCTCAATCCCCCCTCGTCCCCACCACAAAGGGGGATGAACTTGGACTTATAAAATATTCGGAGTCTCACTATTCATCTCAGCGACCCTGACAACTATGGATTCAACACTATTTTCGATTATTTTTATACATCACTCTCCCATTGCCCCCACCACGAAGGGGGCTGAATTTTAAAAAAATCCGGAGTGTCACTATTCATCCCGGCGACGGCATGAAGTTGGGACATTGAACTGAAGGTGTCACCATTGAAGTGTTGAGTAATTATGTTATTCTGAAGTTGCCTAAACTGACTGGATTTATTTGCTTTGTGTTTGTTTACTTCAAGAAGTTTGAACTTTTCTCCATAGATGTCATCACAAAACGGAGACAATGCATTCTGGTGTAAGACGGAAGAAATTTTGATTTAAAGAAGTGTTATGTTTCTTGGTTTTCATAACTGTATCTATGTTCATTTATTTTTGGGTTGGCAACACTTCTTTTTAATTCCGCGAGTTTTGAGCACTAGTAATTGGCTATATTGATATAGCCATTTTTGCTATATTCAACTTGTCTTTCACACATTCACCTTTACTGTCTACGAAATTCGTAAAGTCTTCATGAACCGTGTCCAATGGTAGGCAGATCCTTTCACATTGTTATGCAAATTTGTTCTCTTCCTCAAGCCACCGGGTATCTACATCTACTGGCCATGTAGAATGTTCCAGTACTTTGGTTAGTTCAATCAGTGCATTGAACTCTGTTGTATTGGCAGCAACACATTTAGAATAACAGTTGGAGGAAATTGTTGTCAGCAATCTAGATTTCAGTTTCTCAGACAGTCTATGGAGAAATGTATCTGACTTTTTTCACCACAAGCTATGAAATCATTCTAATTTCATCAAAATCATCAGTTAGTAGTGCTAGATTGAACACAAACTCTTGTGAACAAATATAAGAACAGAGAGATACATTAAACACTCTTCAGAACTGCGATTCTGATCATCTGATGCCATTATAAAATGTTCGTACAAGGCTTTGTAACACTTCGCAGTTGTCTCAACAGCTATGTGAGATGAGGCAACCCAGCGCACAGACTAATATTCTCCCTAGTTTTGCTAGTTTGCAGTCCAAGCTCGTTTGATAATGATAATTTTTTTAGGGATCCATGAAGAATCTCAAATGCATTCACTGAGTTTACGGTATTACCAACACTCAGATCTGTCTTTTTGACACAGACAATGCCAGTCGACAATATTAGGGTCAGACACAGTAATTTCAGCGCACCAGATTGTCTACCAATCATAGAACTCGCACCATCACCACATACACCAACCGATTTTTTTTCTAAAAGTTAATGTGAGAGACCACTAGAATATAAGCTGTTAACGGGGGTATTCACCTCATTTTCAGAAGAATCAGACCCTAGGACAAACAATTTAAAGAAAAATATTATTGTTTAATCACCACTGAGAGATGCACGGATATAAATCTATTTTTGAGAATTTGTTGCGGATTCATCTATAAAAATCGACAATTTAGAATCGGCTGCATTTATTTCCTTGCATAGCCGTTTTTAAATTTGCATTTCTGAACTGATACAGTTAATTATACTGGCGGCTGCTGAACGACTCTGGAGTCCTACACCCATACCCAAACCATTGTCTGCCCGTTGATCTATTAAATCAGGGTATTTGTTATATGAAATGCATTTTTGCTACACTGTCTGATGTATTGGTATTTGCGTGCAGTTTACTAAGTTGCTGACAAATGGGAATTGGTAAAGGTCAACTTTTTCTGAGAATGTTCTATAAAATATGTTGTTCCTCAGTGATGTTTGCTATTCCGCCGTCTTGCTTCCATAATACGTAATCCCAGTATTCACCCATTCCTTAGAAACGTGGAGCATTGATTATTCTTCAATGCCCAACCCAATTTCTTCTTCCTTCAAACATAGCTTACAGACAGTTCTCTGAGCTTCTATGAACAGCCAAGCGTATGCATTCAAGAAATTTTCTGATTGTTGGGCTGTCGAGCATTTTGAATAAGAAGAAAACTTTCACGTAGGGAAGCTAAAGAAAAAAATCACAATTAGAGCTAGTACTGGCATCTGAACTTAAATCACTTACATTAACCACGTGGCCATCAACACTAACACTAACCTTTCTTTTGTGAGCAGATTCTCCACATACCTCACAGTCCGTCCGTTTGTTATTTTATTTTATGAAATTCTTCCTCTCATGCAGAGGCTGCCTTGAGAAAAAGTATACGTTTACATTATTTTTTTGAAAAGAAAGAAATATAGTTGTGAAATTTAAATGGTAACCTAACTGTAATGATGATTTCCTAGAACTATTAATTAACCCCTCAATCCAAGTGGGACCAACGTATACATAAAAAGGAAACAAGGAAACGTTACTGTTTGTAGTATTAGCTACTTAGCCACTTGGTATAGTATTTGTAGATTTTCATACGAGGTGCATATCTCTTTTTTGCTAGTTGCTTTACGTCGCATCGACACAGATAGGTCTTATGGCGACGAGGGGACAGGAAAGGCCTAGGAATGCGAAGGAAGCGGCCATGGCCTTAATTAATATACAGCCCCAGCGTTTGCCTGGTGTGAAAATAGGAAACCACGGCAAATTATCTTCAGGGCTGGCGACAGTAGGGTTCGAACCCACTCTCTCCCGGATGCGAGATCACAGCCGCTCGCTCATAAACGCACGACCAACGACTATTGTTCGTCTTCTGTCAAATGTGTTTCAGACAACTCTTCTCCATTAGAAATTTTAGGTTTCATCTTTGTTAAAATTCGTATTTCTAAATTCACCTGAAGAATAAAAGTGTTTGCGGCTAAAAACTTGTCTTGCCCTGTAATATTGGGGGCTGATTTCATGTCTTACACTGATTTGGTGGTCGACATTCAGAGCAAGTCGTGCGCTTTCAAATTTGTTCGTAACCATAACATTCCCCTTTTAAAGTGTAATTATGTGTCATGTTCATCTGTTTCGCCTACCCAGGATGAGATGTTGTTAGATCTTAGACTTCTACCTGCGGAGCAGGCTGAAAGTATTCGTAAGTTGTGTCAGTCCATTCCTGATGTATTTTCTGATACTCTTGGTGTTACTGACCTTATCGAATACAAGATTGAGGTTACGGATTCGAGTCCTTACGTTTCCGCCTTATAGGCTATCTCCACCAATAATGAAGGCTCTTAAGGGGATCATCGATCAGATGTTGAAGGATGGTATAATTCGACCTTCTAAGTCGGCGTCTTCATCGTCCATTTTTCTGGTGCCGAAACCCCACGGTGGCTTCAAGCCTGGGATTGATTATAGGGCTTTAAATCGTAAGGTGGTGTTACAATCTGTGCCCCTTCCTGATCTTCACTCTTGTGTTTCGTGGTTTCGGAAAGCCGAGTTCTTTACCATGCTTGACCTGAATCAGGCGTACAACCAGATACCTCTAGCTGAAGAATCGAAATACCTAACAGCCTTTGCCACGGATTGGAACTTGTATGAGTACAAACGCGTTCCTTTCGTGCTCCCCACGGGGGCGGCTGTTCTTACTAGACTGCTAGATAGGGTCTTCTCGGACATCAGATTTGAATACCTGTACCACTGCCTTGATGATGTTGTATTTTCTGAGACGTTTGTGGAACATCTAGATCATCTAAACGAAGTACTCAATCGCCTTCGTAAGGCGGGGTTGACAGTGAAGTTATCCAAAGTAGCTTTTGCAAAACCTTCCATGCCATTTCTAGGGCATATTGTGTCGCCCTCTGGTGTTTCCATTGATCATTCTAGAACACAGTCAATCCGTGATTTCAAACCTCCGAAGGACATCAAAGGCATTGCCAGGTTCATGGGCATGTGAATTTCTTCAGGAAATTTATTCCTAACTTCGCCAACAGAGCGGCGCCCTTGAATTTACTTCGCAGGAAAGGTGTCAAATTTGAATAGGGGCCGTCTCAAGAAGCAGCTTTTCAAAATCTGAAATTAGCTCTTTGTAACGCCCCTGTATTAGCAATGCCTGATTTCTCGAAGAAATTCATTGTCCAAACCGAAGCATTGTCATCGGCGGTGGCTGCTATCCTTCTTCAGGAAACGGAACTCGGAAGGCGACCTATCGCCTATGCTTCTAGGACCTTACCGGCTCCAGAGGCCAAATATTCCATTTATGAACTTGAGGGTTTGGCAGTTTTATTTGCACTTCCGCCTTCATCTGGAACGTGTCAAATTTGACTTAGAAACTAATAACCAACACTTAAGTTGGGTATTAGCTAGGCCGCGTCGTAGTGGTCGTATAGCCCGCTGAACCATCAGGATTTCCGCCTTCTAATTTGTTGCGAGGCATATTCGAGGATCTGAAAATGTAGTTGCGGATGGACTAAGCCGCATGTTTTCTCATGAAGGGGAGACCACTGAACAGGAAGATAGTTTTTCTTTTCCCACGCCCATACATTCGGGCATTAATGCCATTCTAACAGATTCCCCCATGTTATTTCGCGATATTGAGAAATACAAACGTGAAGTTCCTGTGCTGGCTCCCACAATGGAAACCCTTTCTTCTGGCGAATATATCATCCCTCATGTGTTGAGCAACGCGGTTTTGTGTTGCCCTTCGAGGCACGATAAAAAGATCCAGCCGTGCTTGTGCCTATGATCTTCAAGTACTATCATGAGACCCCATTAGGGAGGCATTTAGGCATCTTCAAAACTCGGGAAAAGATCCGAGATATGTTTATTTGGAAAGGTGTGGACGGCGAAATCAGGGAATTGGTAAAAGCTTGTAAATCTTGCTTGCTTAGTAAGCCCACCTTGTCCACTAAGCTAGGTCTTTTGTCATATCATCAAGCGTCTAGCCCCATGGAACGTCTATACATAGACTACGTCGGACCTTTCCCACAATCAAAGAGGAACGCAAATAATTTTTTTCTGGTGTGCGTAGATGGTTTCACTAGATTTTCCTGGTTATTTCCGACTAAGCTGGCTACCGCTCAGTCTAATATTTCTTGATTGAATGCTCTTTTTGCTTCTATTGGTCCTTGTCAATATATAGTTTCAGATAATGCTAAGGCATTGACATTTAACTTATTCCGTAAGTTTTGTTTTGACCTCTCTATCTCACACGTAACAACTTCTGCTTATTACCATCAACCGTCTCTGGCTAAGCGGGTCAGTCGTAATATCCGGTCTGCTTTAATTGCATTTCATCATGAAGATCATTCCAGGTGGGATACGTCCCTGCATTGGTTAGCATTCGCTCTAAATTTGGCGGTTCATCAGTCACACAGGTTCACTCCTGCTTCTCTCATGTTTAAGTTTGTTCAGAACACGCCGCTCTCTAATCATTGGTCACTTAATGATATCTTACCAGAGACAATAGATCCCGATAATATTAGAGATTTATGGAAGAAGGCTAAAGACAATCTTAAAGCTTCCCATGAAAAGGTTAGAGAAAGATATGACCGTGGACGGAGGCCCACCAGTTTAAAGGTTGGAGATCAAGTCATGGTAAAAAATGTTGTTCCTGCAGGCAAGCTTGCCCCCAGATTCCATGGGCCGTGCTTTATTCTTAATTTTCTTACGCCGGTGACACCATTGGTCAGTAACCCAGCCACAGAGAGGATATTTAGGGTTCACCTCTCTCGGGTGAAGCCTGTGTAAATTCAGGGTTGTTTTATTTTCGCCACTAAACATTGGCAGGAGTCGAAGGTTATCTTTCTTTTTAAGAAGTAGAGAACTACTTAAAAATCAGGTAATGTCTAGGATTTGACCTTCTGCCCCTATGTCGTTATATTCATTGTTCTAAAACCTTCTCTCAGGGAAATTTCCTGGTAGCCTGTACCTGGTGGTCATTACCAAGCCCCGTCTCCTCCATCCTCGCGTCGCTAACACACTCTATCCATCACGCCGCCCGCCCCTATGCCTCCAACAAATAAAAAATTGTTTCCTCAAAACTCCAGAAACAAAATTCCGTCACCCAGATATTACTATTTCAGTACCCCCTCAGCTGTCGGCGGTCGTATATCAGCATCTGGCGAGAGATACCGGAGTGGGAAAGGGCCCACTGCACTCTTGTGAAGACTCCTGCTTGGACGGCGCGCTGGAGCTCCATCTTCCGGCAAGGGCTCAGGTGCGGTAACCCTACCGCCAACCCATCTGGGAACTAATCATGAACATCTAAAATGCGGCGACCATCACCATGACTACCCACCTCATAGTAAGGGGAGAGGTGTATCTGAGGGTACTGGGGTGTCCGGGAGACCTCACCTGGGTATCGGCAGCGGTGGCAGGTCTTGCCGTCAACATCAGCATATAATCAACTTCTACGATCACATGAAGTCTTCAAATATGGATTTCCCTACTAATTTAAAAAAGAGAACATTCTGAAAAGTACTTTTCACCTAAAAACTTAAATGATAATTCTTCTTCTCAAATTTCTTCTGTGTCACCCCAAGGAAGGTACATTGTTGTGGGGGGGGGAGGTCTGTACCGGGAGGTACACTGCTACCCCGCTTATTCAAAAGAAGCGCTTTAAAGAACTCTATCTAGCAAACTAAATGTGAAACACCTACGGCATGAACTTGGGTCATTGAACTGAAGGTATTACCATTGAAGTGTTGAGTAATTATGATATTTTGAAGTTGCCTAAACTGACTGGATTTATTTGCTTTGTGTTTGTTTACTTCATGAAGTTTGAACTTTTCTCAATAGATGTCATCACAAAACGGAGACAATGCACTCTGGTGTAAGACGGAAGAACTACTGATTTAAAGAACTGTTGTGTTTCTTGGTTTTCATAACTGTATCTATGTTCATATATATTTGGGTTGGCAACACTTCTTTTCCATTCCGCCAGTTTTGAATCTAGCCAATAGGAAATTTTTGTAATTATTTTTCAGCTTATCTCAGGCTTCTTGTCGCTTTTTGAACTGTCCAATAAAAATTGAGAGGGTGTGTCCGGATTAGTCCAGAATTCTCTCGAACCTTCCCTCAGGGTATATAAGTAGCGGCTTTTCAAATTTCCTGGTCTCTTGATCGCCGTATTTCTGAGTGTGTGTGTTAAAGCAAGAGGCGGGGCGCCTCATTCTTCACCAGGCAGACCACTAGCCAAGGTAATGGCTAATGACCATCAGTCTTATTTGTCTGTAGCTCCTTCGAAGACTTACACGAGGGAAAGGTTCGAATTTCTGACTATGTACCCATATTTTCTAAAATGTAAATTATCTTTCGGCTAATGCAAAATTGCATAAAATCTTTAACTGTTAATCGGGGATAGAGAGTGCTGTACCCTTTCGAGTTCCCCCTCAACTTGGTTTGAGGCGATTACGATTTTGTAACCGTTTTCATTCCTGTAATACTGAAAATTAAACTTCATTCGTGTCACCTCAGTAGCTTGGGATTAGCCCCTGTATCATCCGGCCGTGGGCCCAATTAGGGTTTTATTATTGATTTTTCAAGGAGCGCAAGTGTACGCCCCCATTCAGTTTGTGTTCGGGGCATTAATTTAACCTGTTCACTTTCAACAAAGGCCTGCTAGGTTGGGTAATACGTAGATACCCTTGTATAAAAGAAAAAGTGAATTATAAATTGGGCCTAGAGTCCGGAGATTGTAAAATTCGATGTATTGTTGCCTTGAGTAGGCTGTAAAAAATTTGTTAATGTTGGAGAGCATGTAAGTTCTTTTCTAAGTATTCTGTAATAGTGAGAGGTGCCTTTGAAAGGCTAGAGATTGTGACTTCGGAGCAAGCGCTCTTGAAAATTTGTAGATTTCGATCGTTGTCTAGCTATTCCTCTTTCGAAATGGTAAATTTTGTAAACCTGAGCTTGTAGCTCAGAACTTGTAAATCTGGGGACTTGAAGCCCAAAGCTGTTAAATTCCCTATTGTTTTTGATGTTGTGAAAGATTGTTAAGTTTTTTCGTTGTAAGAAATATAACCTTTTAAAGTTTTAATTCAATATTTGATATCGTAGTTAGACCCATTCACCCCAGCACCTTCTTTCATCTCTTTCTGCTCCATGACAATTATTATTATTATTATTATTATTATTATTATTATTATTATTATACATAATTCACAATTTTATAATTGGGTTTATGAGCTTCTTTGGTACAATGTACATGGAAGAATTACTATTTGGTACATACGCACATATGATTAATACATATCGGTATATACTTAACATTGTTGACAAATAGACTTGACCGATATTTACTACCTCATTACAACTCAGACATCGGTTTAGGAAAATCGGTAGTGAAAAAGGGAAAACGCCTGCGAGATATGCTAATGCCACCTGAATTATTGCCAGGAGTAAACTTGAATCCCGCCAAAGTAAAGGAC
Source organism: Anabrus simplex (assembly GCF_040414725.1). Classification (NCBI taxonomy): domain Eukaryota; kingdom Metazoa; phylum Arthropoda; class Insecta; order Orthoptera; family Tettigoniidae; genus Anabrus; species Anabrus simplex. Next base: position 42,891,408 of record NC_090279.1, read on the forward strand.
GTAAACAGTTTGCTTGAAAAGCATTTTGGAATGGATTGGGAAAGGAATGAGTTGCTTTCTTTTTATAAGAATCTGTTCACCTCAATTTCTGTAGACGAAAACAATCTTGTTGAAGAAACAGAAGTTCTTTGTGATGGATCTCAAGAGGAGGGAACAGATTTGAGAGTTTGATTAACAACAAAGTGATGTTTTATTGTTCAAGTTACTTCTATTGTGAGTGCAGTGTAGCCTATAAAGGAAGAATTCTCTCCAAATACTATGGATGGGATGTAAATATGATAAATCATACTGTTGTGTTTAATTTATTAGTGAATATCATTATACTGGTAGCAAACAAGTGGAATAGTGTACTGGTGAGTTTTATTACAACATTATATTCCCAATTCTTTCATTTTCCTTGTTTTAAAATAAGTTATGTGAGGTAATATATTTAGATTTTTTTGTATGCTCCAAAACTCGTCTTATCCAAAATACAAATGTAATTTATTGACGTTCTACTACTTATATTTATAATTCTTCAGTAAGGCGACCCTATGACACTGGACTTGAACGCGTCGTAATACATTTAAGCAAGTGAGACTTATATTACAAAAATTACAGGTTTTTCGCTTTTCCTGAAAAATCACTTATGGTGGATAAAACGAGTTTTGGAACGGACCGCCTCATATATTCATAAGTGATCCCCATCTCTTGTAGGTTCCTTTCCACCTCCTTGAGCAAGTTGGCTGGGTCTTCTTTTCTTTAAAATAGGTAAAGATCTGGTTCGATAATCGTGTGGGTTTCAGTCTTAGCAAGTGACCATGAAATGCAATTCTCCTTCTCCGCATGACATTAGAGATCTTCTGGACGTGAGGATACAGCTCATAGTTATGCCGACGTCTATGTTCATATTTGTCTTTAATTTGGCCAAGAATTTTACTTCTCTCTTCAATTTCCAATTTCTCTATCAGGCCTTTATTTTTCATAGCAAGGCATTCCGCTGCATACAAAGCCTCTGGTCTTATGACATTGTAGTAATGTCTGTGTTTTGCGTTCACGGATATGGACTTCTTGTTGTAAATGTCTTTGGTCAGTTGATAAGCCATTTCCATTTCATTTATGCATGACGCGAAAGCTTTTTTCAGAGATGTTTGGTTCTATCCACTTGCCAAGATATTTTAACTTAACTGTCCGTATGATTGCCCCCTGGTATACTTTTAGCTCTCTTGGTGCTGTCTAGATGTTAGTTATGAATTGCGTTTACTCCAAAGATATCTGGAGGCCTGTGTCTTGAGAGGACTAATTTGCTTCGTAGTAATGTTCAGAGAATCAGAGAAAATTGCTAGATCATCTGCGAAAGCTAAGCAATCAATTGAAAGGTTCCTGTTCTTGTAACCCAATCTCACACCATTTTGGAGCCCATCGTTGTTAACTTCCTTGCGCCACTCACGGAAGGACAGAGTTGAAGAGCAGAGGCGAGAGCCCATCTCCCTGCCTAATTCCTGTCTTGATCTTGAAAGAGTCTGAAATTTCTCGTCTGATTATTATTATTATTATTATTATTGTTGTTGTTGTTGTTGTTGTTGTACTTAATTCAGAATAAACTGCACACATGACCCAAACATGAGAATACGTAGTTGCTAGTGGTAGCTTATTACATCCTCCTGTTTACAGTAATCTAATTATATAACATAATGAGAACTCGCCAATTGTTGGAAGTGTTTTCCTTCGTATTATTTATCTATGAAAATATTTAACAGTAAATACTTAGCTGAATATTGATAACCTTATAACATTCATAACCCTAAATATTTTATGGAATCCTGGATCCACCTCTGATCACCGCTCCCTAGTCCACCGTGTTTCCCTAAATGCACCTCCCTATTTCTCTTCTGAACAAACCTTACTAATTTATACGTAGGTCTACCATTGCGGTTCAAGTGAAGGCCATCTAAGCGCAAATCCCCATCTCCTACCTACCCATTAGGATCTGCAAATCTCACTTTCCACTCCCAGCTTACACATTCCATAGTCTCATTTACATCCCATATCACACTCCTTTCATTAACCCTCCTGCACAATATCCCAATGATAACTATCTCCGCTTCCTCAAAATTCCTCCGCTCTGCAGCAAACAGATCCCACAAACCTCCTGCTTGCCTTGCATTGAAAACTACCATCGTCTTCTTATATCCCTCCAGCAATTCTATTTTCCTCAGCATCTGCCTTAATACTCCACTCTTGTTCCCTTTCCTCTACGTGCCTGACCAGAGCCTCAACCTCGCAATCTTTAGATCACCTCCTCTCCCGGTCACTTCTTCCTCCCTCCCCTTCCTCCTATTAAGTACTTTACGTTTCCCTTTCCTCTTGCCCTTCCCAATCATTTAACACTTCCCTGATCACCATCTTCCCTCTGCTCATCTTCCTGCGGTGACTCAAACCAACAGCTCCTGGGCCCACTCCCTATGGATAACACTTAGTCATCGTTGTCCTTGACCTTAAGACATTTGCCCACTTGTCTTTCCTTCCGTTTTGACTGCCTACCAGCTCTCTGAGGATCGGAAGTGCCAGCGCGGAAGTGTCCGTTACGGGCTCATAGAAGGCCAGGAAACAAGAAGGGGAAGAAGAAGAGAAGGAGAGGAAGAAGAAGACGAAGAAGAAAGTATCCTATTGAGTAGATGATTCAGACTTAAACATTACCGACAATAAGTAATCCCTTCAGCTGGCTATATCTGAGTCGCTAGAGCCACTAAGGTCGGGGGTTCATGGCTCTATGGTGCGTGATTTTTAGATGAAAATCACAACCTAGTATCGCCGTGGATTCGATCCTCAGCTTTTCCAGGTGGGAAGCCGTCACCTAAGCCACTGATGTAATCACACACACACACAATAACAATTGTACCGGAGTTCACCTTCTCCGTCCAGTTAAACTGCGTGCCTTCTATAAGGCCATCTATGAAATTGAACTTGAAATAATGTTATGCAATTTCAACTATTAGATGCCTCTACCATCAGCCTAAGTGCCCCCTCTGGCTGGATTAAGGACAATTCATTCTTAATGGAAAGTTAAGGTTCAGAGGTGGATAACCTTAGTTTTGAAAATTGTTTTGTTCTTGTGTCAAGGTTGTCACCAATTCTGCCTTCTCAATCGCCTGTATCTATCAACCAATTAGAAATTTTGTGAATATTTTCTCTAACCAATTAAAATTGGGGGTGTGTACAAGCATCCAGCCTATCTGTCGGAAACTTCCTCTCCATATACTATAAATGCCGGGCTCTTTAAGGCCGTATTGTCATTGCCATGGCTCAGGTTTATTGTGTGCGGCGTATACTAAAGTGACAGGGGTCGCAGATCGGCGTTCGAAAGCCCCAGCAACTCAAGCTAATGGCAGAATGTTCTTAACATGTGATAGCTCCGGCAGATACCTTGAGGGGAAGGTTTCAGTGTACTTTTATTTCATGTACATTTCTGAACCTGGTGGTTTAAAATGTAAAATTTTCGGCCATTCTAAGGACTCTGTTTTATTCCCCACTGGGAGATACGTAACGTAAGGGGACAAGAGTGATTACCCTATGTTGACTCCCATTCAACTCGGTATGGGGTGACTAAAGTTTCTTATCCTCTAAAATTATTAACCCTGTTTCTGTATTTAGAGATTATCATTCGGTCGCCCTGGAGTGGAATAGTGTTTGCCTCTGTATCGTCGGCCCATAAGCCCATTTAGGATTTTAAGAGTTTTCTAGAAGGAGCGGAGGATTTTGCCCCCCTGCATTTAGTTTGCGGGCGATCATTATCAATCGTCTTCTTTTTACATTATGGTCATTTAGTATGGGCACTAATTGTCCCAATTTGTGTTTCCGGGAAGGAAAACGAAAAACTGTTGACCAGAAGTAACTGTAATTACTTCATTTGAAGATCGCCATTGTATTTCCTTGTGCACAATAAGAAATTCTTGCCTCTGAGAAGTTGAACTGTATTAAATTTTAGAGCTCAGACTTCTAGGCTATGGAATTTAGTGAAGCACACCTGTTCTTATAAAATAGTGTACCTGTCTCTATGATACTCATCCCTCGCACATCATCATGCTGATAACTCTCTCTACTTTTGTACCAGATTTTGTAATTTAAGTCGTTGTTGATGGAGCTAACGAGCTCGTTATTATATTGTTATTGTTTATTCTGATCTTTTACTTACCAAAGTTTGAATAAGAGGAAAAGTAAGGAATAAAATTTCAAAATTTAGTGCATTAAATTATGCTCTGGTCAATTCCTTGTCCGCTCATTCACCCCAGCACTTTCTCACACCTCTGTGATCCACAGTATTTCCGGAGCAAGTGGTAGAAGAGCGTAGTTCATGGGCCTGGACAAAGCCCCTTCTGACGGAATGACTAAAAATTTGAAATTGAACACTAGAAATTTTTCGGTGTTCTAATTATTCCGAATTTTGTCAAAATTCTTCCATCATGCCTGGTCCTAGAGAGGTTGTGGCTCGTTGGCGTTTGCGCAAGGAAGAACTTGTTTATGAACTAATTGTGAGAAAGTTTCAGTCTAGTGGTACGGTTGTAACAGAGGCATCTAGAGTCAAAGATTCTTTGGATTTACCTATTAGTATTCCTGTGTATGGAGAGAAGGGAGTTGGTGACGCTTTATCCACGATCACCACTAACATTGCAGACCTCGCTTCTGTTTTGAGTTTCTTTAATGATGTGAGTCCTCTCGTAACCAGCTTAAACGTATTTAGGCTAGACTCTTTAATTTCTATAAAAGGGTAGGCTATATCTTTATTGTTGAACAAACAGGCTTCCGCCAATACATTTTCTTATTCACATCAGGTTATAATTAAAAATTAAATAAGTAAAATAAGTAAGTACAATAAATTAAATTCTATATCCATAAGGGCTTTGAACAACTCCTTCTCGGAGGTCCAGTGGCCATGGCATTTCGGCAAACAGCGTATGAGCTAACAATGTCAATTAACAAATGGCATGATAGATAAAATAGTTAACGTAAAGTTAAGACAATGATAACAAGGAGCAAGATGTCGCAACCATGTAAACCTACTTCTACCTCCTACCCTGTCAGCATGTATAATGGAAATATTACTGCATGCTCACGTTGTCCTAGCCTCTAGAATACTGAGTGCCAATCTCTTACTGACCTGATTATGCTGGCTACTTCACTATTTACATTCCATGCCATTACATCATATACTCCCTCGTATTTCTCTGAGACATTGTTTTCTCACTGCGCATAAAAACTTATTCAGGCCACTGTTATTTCTTCACTGATTTGCAATCCATACAGTAATTTTATGTTCATCTCTTCATCTGCACATTTTTTGCTGCTTAACTTTTAGGAGTTTTGCCCTTAATTTCTCTATTCCTATACAGCTACAAAGAAAATGTAAGTCATCTTGTTCGGACTCACATAGTATACACTGAGAGCTCTTCCTGATCCTGTTCCACCCTTTGTTTCTATGCAACCCATCAGCCATCATAGTAACCTACCCTTTAATCTTCCATCCCCAAATCTAATACTTAATTTGGAGAACCGGTATACCTTGTAGAATAGGCTGATCGAAGGCCTTTCCCTACATTCTTCCAAACATTTCTGGGTCTGTCTGTCCTTAATTCTCATTGTTAGGGCCCGCTGCATTCAAATTTCTCCAAATATATCCCATACCCAATTACTCAACATAACTTTGGATTTCTGCTAGCCAACCCTCATCATACAATCCTTCCAGTTCATATCTATATAATTCCTGCCGCCGCTTTCTCGTCTTATTCTAGTCCAGTAATTTAGCTATGATTAGGACCAGCGATTTTAGTAGTACTCTAAGTAATTTTAGCTTGCTCCTGGGTATTTGGCGACTAGAAATTTTATTGCTGCAAGTGCTGCAACCCCCCTTAGCTTGCATTTCTTTATGTGGTCGTCCCAACCTCCTTTTCTGTTTATTGTCATTCCTAAATATTCTAATCTATCTACTTCCTCTATTCGTGCCCCTTGTATCGACCATTCTCTTGCTTTTTTACCCTCCTTCTTCTACTTAAGATCATCACCTTTGTTTTATTACAGTTAATTTTCAGCTACCACTTATTTGCATAATCTACTAGTTTATCCAGACTTTTTTCAGACAATCCCTAGTCAGCGTCATTAACAGAACATCATCTGCGAAAATCAGTTCTGGGATCTCCATGTTATCCACTGCCGGTACAGTCCACCTAGCCCCTCCATGCTCATCCAATATATCATTTATAAATAGTATAAATAATATAGGCGATAATTTACACCCTTGTTTGAGGCCCTGCTTGCATTCTCTCGGTTTGCTTATTAAATTGTTCTCTAGTTTGACACTACTATATACTCTTTGATACAGCGCCTCTATCGCACGTATCATTTTCCTAGAGACTTCCAACCTCCCTATTTTTTCTTTAACGCCTTTCTGCTTGCCGTGTCGAACGCTTTCTCAAAATCGACTGCTGCTAGAAATAAGCATCCTTTTTTCCGCACAGTGTATTTCTACGCTAGCATTTTCACAATCATTATATTATCTATCATTTGCCTCCCCCTCCTGAAACCTCTCTGGAATTTGGAGATTTTGCCGTTGTTTTCGGCCCAATCTCTTAGTCTATTGGCTGAGACACCTGTGTAAACTTTTCTCAATGAGTCTAACAGGGCTATATCTCGGTACTTTTGCTCCGCTGAAAACCCTATTTAATAGGTTTACAATTCCTTCTACAATCTGACCGTATTTACTTATTTGTTTCCAGCATGCATTACTAATACCATTCCCGCCCCCCTCGCTGATTTTATCTTCAGATTTCAAATCACCTCCTTAACTTCTTCTATCGTGATATCCCTATCTAGTTCGTGGATGCTTACTTCCACGTTAGACCACGTGACCTGCTTTCTTCCCTTATACTCCCAATCGTCCCTTCCTCCTAATAGCTCGCTAAAATACGCCACCTATTTTGCATAGTCAATATTCATTTTCTTCGGACCCTTCCCTCCTGTATTGATCATATTTATTCTCTCCCAGTTATTGTCAGTCTTTAATAGAGTAGGGCATCTATTTTCTCTTAAAATCAGTGAGCAACACTCAAGTAAAAAAATCTCCTTAGCTCAACGTATGTCTGAGCTGTCTAATAAAGTTAGTCTATTGTTGTCTGGGTCTGTGGGTGGAAGGAGTGACTATGCTTCCCTATTAAATGTCAATACGGAAGAGAATCCGAACGAATCCTCAGACAGTTCGGAATCAGTCGAGCAACAACAAGCTTCTGCCCCACCCGAACAAATTCGTTGGCAATCCACAAAATCATCCGCCATTTTTCATTAGTAATGTAGCTTAGATCCTCCTCAAAACCCGGCTACCCCTCCGATGATATCTACGGGTTTTAGCAGCTTACCCCATCCTTTAGCCATTTACTGAAAACGTTTTCTAGATTTTCAGTTAACTCAAATAATGACGTAATAGCATTTTATGTTTTCTAGTGGAATTTCAGGATCAAGCCTTGGTGTTTTCCCTCTCACATTCACAAATCTTACAGATCAGTTACCCTTCCACTGTTGGTGTTATATCAGATAATATTGTTAATGTGATATCGGAAAGGAGTTCCATTGAAACCTTGCATGCCCACTTGTTTGCAAACTTCTTCCCTGCAAGAACCTTGTCCTCCCAAATTCATAAATACTACTTCCGAGTCCAGAGGCTAGATGAAAACCCAGCGGACTTTATACAGGATATTAAGTTTTTACTAGAGTTTTTGCATTACACTATTCTGAAGGCCAAATTGTACAAACTATCGTCGAAGGGATGTCGCCATCTTATAGATCATTCTTGTGTTTCGATTCCCGTCCGCAAAAGTTTAGGGAACTTGAGGCCATGTCAGTGTCGCCAGAAGTAGTTGAATATGCAGATTCTCTGCGAGTCGCTCGAATTCCATCAGCATCTCAGCCACCACCTCACCGAAACTTCTCACCCCGTAAGTGTTATACGTGTGGGTCGGTGGACCATCCAAGAAATAAGTGTCCTCTATTAAAAATTAACGTACCTAAAAATGGGGGGGTCGTCTTCTGAAGGATCAAATAGTACACCTTCTTGTCCTACTTCAGGTTTTACCTCTGTTAACCAGAGCAATAGAAAATGACGAGGCTGCAAGCTGCTCGACACTATCTGCATCTCAAGGCTCAGCCCAATTTAAGTCTGGAATCATATGTTCTGAGGAGGGAAGACTACCTAAGACCATCTTGAAGGTCCCAAATAGTGTCTCAAGGTTGCCTCTGATACTTGAGATTTGTTCCTTTCCTTAAAATTGAAATAAACATTGAACATATTACTGCCCTTTTAGATTTCGGAAGTGTTATCTCCATTATTTCAGAAGAATGGTATTCCAAATTAAAGTTTTGTTGTAAATTTCCTGAATATGTTTCTTACTCTGCAAGACGTGTTTCGTCTAACTCTTCTCCTCTAGAAATTTTAGGATTTATTCCAGTGAAAATTTGTATTTTAAATTGGCATGGAAGTTTAAGTTATTTGTTGCTAAACATTCTCATGCCTGTGATATTAGGGGTAGATTTCATGTCACATTCCGGTATCGTGCTCGATCGTCAAAGTAAATCCTGCATATTCTAATTTAGGAGTAATTTCCATATACCTCTTTTAAAACGTACTTCTGTGTCAAGTTCTGTGATTTCGCTTACCCAGAATGAGATGCCGTTAGACTTTAGCCATCTACCTTATGTTCGGGCTAATTGCATTCGTAAATTGTCAGTCATTTTCCGACATTTTTCGGAAAATCTCCGTGTTACTGACTTAACTGAATACAAGGTCGAGTTTTCGGATTCCGTCCATGTAAGATTTTCTCCATACAGTCTGTCTGCACCTAAAAGGAAGGCCCTCAAGGAAATCATTGACCAAATGCTGAGGGATGTTATCATTCCACCCTCCAAGTGAGCGTATTCTTCACTCATTTTTCTGGTTCCGAAACCTCAATGCTGCTTCAGGCCAGTAATTGATTAGAGGGCGTTAAATCGTAAGATAATTCTATAATCAGTGCCCTTTCTCGACTTGCATTCATGTTTTCCTTGCTTTCGTAAAGCTATGTTCTTCACCATCATAAATCTTAATGAGATACCTCTGGCGGAAGAATCGAAGTATACGACTTCTTTCGCTACTGAATGGAACCTGTATGAATACAATCGGGTGCCTTTCTGGCTCCCTACGGACGCGGCGGTCCTTAATAGTCTGCTAGTTAGTGTCTTCTCCGATATTAAATTTTGATATCTGTACCATTATCTGCATGATCCTCCGAGATTTTTGAAGAACACGTCGCTCATCTAAGGAAAGCTCTACAACACCTTCGTAAAGGTGTATTGACGGTCAAGGTACCTTTTGCTAATCCATCTATGTCCTTCTAGGGGTGTACTGTGTCACCTGAAGGAGTTTCCGTCGATTATTCCAGAACTCACACAATCCGTAACCTCAAGACTCCCAAAGATGCTAAAGGGGTTGCCAGATTCATCAGCAAGGTGAATTCCCAACCTTCGTTAGTAGGACGGCAGCCCTAAACCTTCTCTGCAGGAAAGGTGTCAGGTGTGAATTGGGGGCGTCGCAGCAAGCTGCGTTTGAGGATCTGAAATTAGCTCTGTGTAACGCCCCGGTCTTGGCAGTGCCATATTTCCCCAGGACAGACGCCCCTTCATCTCCGATCGCGGCGTTTTTTCTTCAGGAATATGAACTCGGATGGCGGCCAATTGCCTATGTGTCTAGAACCTTGTCACCGCTATAGGCCAAGTACTGTATAAGCCCTATAATAGTTAAAAGGACTGACCGTCCCATTTGCCTGAGAAAAATTCCGTCTTACCTTGAGTGCGTTAAATTTGAATTCGAAACCAACAATCAGGCACTGATCTGGGTTTTGCATAGGCCCCGTCGTACCGGGTACATCGCCCGACGAGCAACTAGGATCTCAGCTTTTCAGTTTGACGTGCGACACATTCGGGGGTCCGAGAATGTAGTCGCAGGTGCCATAAGGCGAATGCATTCCGGCGATTCTAATTCTGTTGATCCGGAGGAAAGACCTTTGCCTTCTATTTTCAAACCACCTAGCATAAGTGCAATTTTGACTGATGCCTCTTTGTTATTACACGATATAGCCAAATATCAACTTGAAGATCTGGTGCATGCTCCTATTATGGAAACCATATCTTCTGGAGAATATATCGTCTGTTTTTTGAGGAATGGAGTTCTGTGTTGCCCTTCGTGGCACGATCAGATGATAAAATTTTCGTTCCAGCAGTTCTATTACCTATGATTTTCAAGTATTACCAAGAGACCGCATTAGGGGGACATCTAGGCATCCATAAAACCAGATAGAAGATAAGGGAGACGTTTATCTGGAAGAGTATGGATATCAAGAATAGGGAACTGGTCAAAGCATTAAAGTCTTGTTTGATTAGCAAGCCCACTTTGTATACCTATTTACGACTATTGTACTCACACCAAGCATCTCGCGCTATGGCGCGATTGTACATCGGTTACGTCGGAATCTTCCCTCAATCTAAAGGGAATGGGAATAAATTCATTCGCGTGTGTGTGGGTGAATGGTTTCAGACGGTTCTCATGGCTGTTTCCTACTAGGCTTGCCACTGCTCAGTCCAGTATTTCCTGCCTCAATGCTGTTTTGTCATATTTTGTACCCTGACAATATATTGTTTCTGATAACGCTAAGGCGTTCCCATCTAAGTTCTGTTTCTATCTATCTCACATGACACAATGTCTGCGTACCACCCACAGCCACAGCCACAACTGAGCGGGTTAATCATAATCCTCGATCTACCCTTATTGCCTTCCACCTGAAGATCTCTCTCGTTGGGACACTTTTGCACACTGGTGATCATTAGCATTTAACTCGGTCGTTCATGAGTCCCACAAGTTTTCTCCAATTTCTCGTATGTATAAGTTTGTCCCAAATTCTCCTTTGTCAAATTTGTAGTCGATCAAAGAACTTATGCCAGAGACAACAGATCCCGAAAATACCCGGGATTTATGGAGAAAAGCTAGAAATAATCTTAAGGCCTCTCACTAGAGAGTAAAAATGAGGTACGACCGTGGACAAAAACCCAACAATTTAAAAAAATGCAGATCAGGTATTGGTTAAAAATTTTGTTCCCGCGGGCAAGTTTTCCCCAAGATTTCATGGACCTTGCATTGTCCTTTATTTCGTTACTCCTGTGACCCATCTGGTGAGTAACGCGGGAAATGAAAAGATTTTAGGGGTACACATGTATCAAGTAAAACCTGTGTGAGGCCTTTGATTTTTCATTATATGCCATCAAGTGATGATGTAGCTGATTTAGTTATATTTATTTCCTTATAATCTTATTAGTTTGAGTTTTATATAAGCAAGTTATAATACCGAGGACATCTGCCCCTGTGAGTTGTGAAATATTTTATGTAATTAAGTTATATCCTAAGTTAACTTTCATTTTTTGTTTAAATCCTTTTTTGAAGACCTTCTATTCAATGATTTCATTACCATTCTGCCATTAATAACCCTGCCTCCAAACCTGTGTCAGAAATTCCGTGCACTAGTCCTTCAAAGTCGCCAGCCTTACCTGCACTACATGTAACACTGTCTGCGAGTATGTTACCGTTGCCCCAATGTTCAGTGTTACAGTGTCCTGCATTCACCTGAGGTCACGTCCTGTCAACCAGCGAGAGATGCCGGGGGGCGGGGTATGGACCCGCCTCGTTACGGCCGAGACTCGGTCTAAACTGACTCCTTTGGGACTATCATTCTTGGGAGTGGCTTGGATGCTGGACTCCGACCGCCCACTCTACCCTTGGCCCGATCAATGCTACTTGGTACTTTGGGACCATCGCCTTGGTTGTTCCCCACAATATATGGGTGGATGGTATCTCAGGGTACTTTGTGGGTTCGGCGTCCCCATACTGACATCGTCAGCGGCGGCCGCTCATGCCATCGTGTCTGGGCGCAACAGCCCGAACTTCTACTACTTGGCAAACAGTATCTAAACTACCTTAGTTCAACAAATAAATAAGAAAGGATTCTCCATAGAGTGATAATCCAACTATATGTTTTCTCAATAATTATATGACAAGATTCAAGATTTCAAAGCTGTTCATACCGTGTTAAAACCTTAGGGGGTGTCGGGCTGTATCGGGGTTAACCTTCTCCGTTCGGTTAAACTGCGTGTACCGGGCGAGTTGGCCATGCGGTTAGGGGTGCGCGGCTGTGAGCACACATCCGGGGGATAGTGGGTTCTAACCCCACTGTCGGCAGCCCTGAAGATTGTTTTCCGTGGTTTCCCATTTACACACCACGCAAATGCTTGTGCGTACCTTAATTAAGGGCATGGCTGCTTCGTTCCCATTCCTAGACCTTTCTGGTCGCATCGTCGCCATAAGACCTATCTGTGTCGGTGCGACGTAAAGCTTACATAAAAAAATTAAACTGCATGCCTTCTATAAGGCCACCTATGTAATTGAACTTGAAATAATGTTATGCAAGACACTTGGCTTTTCAACTATGAGATGTCTCTACCATCGGCCTAATTGCCACCTCTGGCGGGATTAAGGACAATTATTTCTAAAGAGAAAGCTAACTTACAGAGGTGGCCAACCTTAGTTTTGAAGATTGTTTTGTACTTGTGTCATGGTTGTCAACAATTCTTCCCCCCTCCCCTCTCAATCTCCTGCACTATCAACCAATTATAAATTAAGTGAATATTAATTTCTCCAGCCAAATAAAATTTGGGGTGTGTACAAGTATCCAGCCTATCTGTAAAGAGTTCTGGAACTTCCCCTCGAGATACTATAAACGCTGGGCGCTTCAAGGCCGTATTTTCATTGTTATGGCTCCAGTTTATTATATGCGGCGTATACTAAAGTGGCAGGGGTCGCAGATCGGCGTTCGGAAGGCCCAACAACTCAAGGTAATGGTAGAACTTTCTTAACATATGATAGCTCCGGCAGGTAGCTTGAGGGAAACCTTTCTAAGCTCTTTGATTTCATGTACATTTCTAATCCAGGTGGTTTACATGTAAAATCTCCGCCAGTCTAAGGACTCTGCTTTATTCGCTACTGGGAAATATGTAATGTAAAGGGACAAGAGTTATCACCCTCTGTTGATTACCATTCAACTCGGTATGGAGTGACTAAAGTTTTTATCCTCTAAAATTATTAACAGTTTTTGGTATTTAATGCTTATCATTTGGACACCCCGGCGCAGAATAGGCTTAGCCTCTGTATCTGTTTGCCATAAGCTCACTTGTTTCAAGAGATTTCTAGAAGTAGTGCTGTATTTTCGCCTCCCTGCATTTTGTTTTCCCCCGATGTTCATCAACCTTTTCCTTTTTACATTATGGCCATATAGTATGGGCACTTATTGCCCCTCTTTATATTTCCGAAAAAGAAACTGGAAATAATTGAGCAGAAGTGACTGTTAATACGTCATTACAAGATTGCCATTGTATAACCTTGTGCGCTATAAGAAATTTATGCCTCTGAGTGGCTGGACTGTATTACAATTTGGAGCTCAGACTCTTAGGCTATGGAAGTTAATGGAGAAAACTTGCTCTTATAAAATAGTGTGCCTGTTTCAGAGCTATAATACTCATCCCTCGTATGTTATCATGCTGATGATTTTCTCTACTTTTGGACCAGATTTTGGACTATAAGTCGTTGTTGCTGGAGATAATGAGTTCATTATTATATTGTTATTTTTTTATTCAGATAATCTATTTACCAAATTTTGAATAAGAGAAACAAGAAGGAAGGAAAAAATTATAAACTTTGTGCATTAAATTATGCTCTTGTCAATTCCTTGCCCATCATTGAGCCCAGCACCTTTTTACACCCCTGTGATCCAATAATAATAATAATAATAATAATAATAATAATAATAATAATAATAATAATAATAATAATAAGGCCGAGATTGTTCCAGGAAAGCAAAAAATATCTGAGGCAGATTGGTATTTGAGACCAAGAAAGTCCTGACAGGAGCGCATTCAGAAGTTTCGTGAACAGGGACGTAATTTCCTTGCATGCAAGGTATCCATTGCATGAGTTATGATAGCGCAAAGGACTGTATGAAGTATGATTTTAGGTTGTTTCAAGGCAAGTGTTATTAATTTCATCTCTCAGAAGTGCAAAAGTTCCGCACAACTGCACTAGTTCCGGTGCTTGACACGTGTGGGGCTGGTGTAGTCTCGCCATCTAATTTATTGTAAAAAGAAAGAGACAGCAAATGGAGGAGTTAAGGACGTAACGCATTCAATTTTAAAATTGCATTCAGTGGTAGACATAGTTCTGAAACCCTCCGCATGATGTCCCTGCACTTTGTCACTCTTTACGTGCTACCCGCTGCCGTCTGTCAGCAGCTTCGGAGAAAGTCGGAACGTCCAAGGAATGAAGATAACGGTCGAGCGGCAAGCACGGATTATATCCTGGCGAGATGAGCTCTCTTCGGTACGGATTCCATGTGGCTGCTCCATTTTCCAAGACTGGCCTTACGACGATAGCCAGCCGAAAGCTTTATGGAGGTTTTTTAAAATGTATAGGTAATCTGTTGCTGTTAATCCATTCAAATATTTGCCAGTATTTCTCTACCTTGTTATATACAGAGGAGGAAGGTCCTTTCAGCCAGCTGAACTTGGTGAAAATAAAATTGCGTACCAGGCTCCACGCCAGAACTGCTTCACGCTTCACGCCAGGAAACGCATTTAGAAATGTTAGGAAGATCTGTTACACATAATTATGAATTTTCTCAAAGTACCTTGCGTAAGACAAGGGGATCACATAATAAACACTCACAACTGCTATAAAAGAAACACTATATTACGAAAATTTCACACATTACAGTCCGTCAGCCATACTTGCTTTTTTTTTTCCAAAAATCATCATAACAACAGCCAATCACTCATAGTGTAAACATGACATACTCCCACCTTTTGATACCAATCAAAACACAATGTTTACAGACAGAGGCGATAAGGTATTTTAACTCTTCTTTCACTCCTGGTGAAGTTGCGGCTGCCGAGACTTACTGTCTCAGGAACCGTATCACTGGGTAAGTCCATCTCCTCACTCCCACCATCAACCTCCAATGGATAAAGGTGCCTCGTAGGACGGATGAGTTTTCCTGAGGATGTTTTCACCCCAACTACCCTGGTCACTTTGTCTTTACCTGGAAATATAGCTGTCACTCTCCCCAGGGGCCAGTCGATTCTTCTCTTGTCATCACTACCAATGATGACCGGATCTCCTACCTTCCAATGCCGATCAGACTCCTTGCCCGATGGACAGCACAGAAGGCTACCCAGATATTCCAGTCGGAATCTTCTCCTCAGTTCATTCCTCAGCTGTTGAAGGTACTGAAACCTTCTTGAGAGACTGACCTGATCTAGTTTGTAGCAACCACGGGAATGTTCTGAAGAAACATTGACGGAGTTAGAGGTACCAATGCATCACGACTTTCTGAAATGTAGGTGAGATGTCTGGAGTTAATTACAGATTCACAATCAGCAATAACAGTCAACAGTTCCTCATAAGTCAAGATAGCCTTGCCTAAAAGACGCCTTAATAGTTTCTTGATCATTTGCACAATGCGCTCCCAGAATCCACCCCACCAAGGAGCTGAAGGAGGACTAAACTTCCACTCAATTCTAGTAACCGATGTTTCCGCACCTATTTTTTACCAATCAATGTTGCCGAACAATTTGTTAGCCCCAGCAACGTTTGTCCCATTGTCACTATAAATCACACGAGGCCTGCCTCGTCGGGCTATGAAGCGCCTAATGGCTAATAAAAACCCTGTAGTCGACAAAGTCATTACTAGTTCAATTGACTGCTCTAACAACTGCACATGCAAAAATCACAATCCAAGCCTTGTCTTTGGATTTTAGAATTAGTGGTCCAGCAAGATCGACTCCTACCACTTCAAATACACCTGCATCTCTCACACGATTTTCTGGAAGGGCTGGCATTTCAGGAACGGATTTTTTCATTTCGAATCTTCTACATTGTACACATTTCCTGATGACTTTACGAATTGTTCTGCTTCCCTCTGGTATCCAGTATGAGAAGCCCTCAAATGGTGTTCTCTGATTATCACCTCAGTCAGAGGGTGATTTGATGGCAATAAAACAGGTGTACGGAAATCGTATTCATCCTTTCTGTTGGTGATTTTTGTCTTAACCCTGACGAGGTGCAGCTGGTCTTTGAAAAGGGACAATGTTTGTTGGTTGTCCCTTTCAGTAAAGTTCTCTTCTTGAACAATTTTCAACAGTCGTCTCTCCGCCATTGAGATTTCAAAACAATCCAATTCAGAAGCAACATTCTGCTGTACGCCCTTTCTCACATTGTTGATGAACCGCAGCATCCGGGACACCATTCTGACGATTTTTGAATACTGAGAAAAGAATCTTAAATACCACTGCTTTTCCTGGGAGATAAGCATAGTAGTCGTAACAAGGCTTTTTTTCTTTCTTCATTGACCTCCTCTTCATTAATTTCTACAACGCGCGATGGCCAACTGTTCTCTTCCAACTTTAACCAAGCGGGTCCCTCCCACCAACGAGAAGAAATCAGCTGCGAAGTAGAGCAACCTCTCGAAGGTAGGTCTGCTGGGTTTTTTGTGCCTGGTAGATGAAAACAACGCTTAGGATTAGATAATAATCTAATTTCTTTCACTCTGTTAGTGACGAACACTCCCCAAGCTTCCTCTCTTCTTATCCAACATAGCAAAGAAGAAGAGTCACTCCAATAGTACTCCGGGATGTCCGTCAGATTCAAACTTTCTTTCACAGAAAAAGCGAGACGTGAGCCTAAAGTGCAGGCTAATAACTCCAGTCTCGGCATCGTTATTTTCTTTAAGGGGGCTACCCTTGATTTTGCTGCGACCAGTCGCACTTCAAACTATTTTCCATTGAAATATCTTAAGAAAATAACGGCTGCATAAGCCACTTGACTGGCATCACAAAATACATGCATACTCCATGACGATTTGTCCTCACAACTACAAAATCTTCTAGGCACTTTAATTTCAGCAACAGAGGACAAGTCATTCAACCACTTATTGAATTTGATTTGGGTGTCTTCACTTAACAGACTATCCCAACTTACTTTCTCTCTCCAACTTTCCTGTTGTAAAACCTTAGGTACAATGGAAACCGGACAAGTAAAACCAATTGCGTCAAAAATACTTTGAGTCATTGACAAAACTGTCCTCCTTGTGAGAACATCAGAGTCATTCAACTTCACCACTTTACATGACAAACATCAGCTACGGGGTCCCACAACAAACACAAAACAGGTGTCACTTTAGGTACTTCATCCTCCAGAGTCAACCTGGTGTACTCCCACCCTCTTAGGTCAAATTTTCCTTGCAACAGTAGCTCCTTCGTCTCATCCACAAATTGTTTAAGTTCTTCTTCTCTGTTCACGGTAGTGACGCAGTTCTCCACATACAGAGATGTTGTCAGTTTATCTGCGGTTTCACGGAAGCATGAACTGTTTTTAAATGAAGATCGAATACCGCTACAAGTAGCAACGGACTGCAGTTAACTCCAAAAACAACCCGTTTGTGGCGGTATATTTTAAGAGTTCCCTCAGCAAAATTCTCCCATCACAGGAATTTCAAAAAGTTTCGATCCCGAAGATCCAATATCGCTCCAAGTAGAAACGGACTGCAGTTAACTCCAAAAACAACGCGTTTGTGGCGGTAAATTTTAAGAGTTCCCTCAGCAAAACTCTCCCACCACAGGAATTTCAAAAAGTTTTGATCCCTTTCCGCGACTGCCATTTGAAGAAAGGCCTTCCTTATGTCTGAGATCACGCCAATCCTGTTTAAACGGAACGGGTTCAAAATTGATGGAATTACTTCTAATAGATTAGGTCCCTTCTCCAGACAGTCGTTGAGTGAATGTCCTGTTTTCGATTTACATGAAGCATTAAACACCGGCCTCACTGCTGTAGTCGATTCTTCCTCAAAAAACTCCTCGGTGCGGTAAAAAGTACCCAGCATCCTGAGAGCTTTCTTGGCTAACTTCTTCAATTATCACTTCATTTTTCCAGTCATGGAGCACCTGCTGATACTTCTCAAAATTTTCTTCCCTGCTTAAGCGGTGTGTTGCAGAAAAATGCAACATCCTTGTTGTCTACCAATAGCTGCTGATCTTCTTTCCATGTAAGCGCGACTTCATATCGTCCTTCCTCATGTATCTTAACATTTTCTTGGAACTGTTTCAATGTTGCCATTTCAAGTTCCTTCTTTGACAACGTTTCGGTCGGATCACAAATTCCTATGCTTTCCAAGTTCCATAGTTCACCCAAAGAAGCCTTTCTCACAAACAGAGAGTTCACCATAGACACTGTGTTAGAGTTCTCAGTTGTCTTCCAGAGCTGTCCCATCACTGTCCAACCAAATGTGCTTCTAACAGCAACCAAACCAGACCTCAACTTGATTGTTTCCCCGGTCAATAAACTTTCCACGTTGTCTGCACCAATGGGTAACTCAATCTCCGATGGCTCTGGACCACAATCAGAGAGCCAAATTTTCTTTTCTCTGATCTCATCCATCCAAGGACCCCCTTTTAAACGTGGGATTGTACCACAAATTACCTTTTGTCCCAGCACCTTAATGTTTTGTGAAACTGAATGACGTAGGTTGACAATAGCTCTCCTATACAGGTTATGATCGTTTGCACCGATTGAAGCACCTCCAAAAATCTTATCTTCATTTTTTTCAGTCTTTGATGGAATATACCCCATTTCCACGGCAGTTTTCTCCAATAGATAGGATCTCTGCGAGCCTGTATCCAGCAATGCCCGTACAGTTCTTTCTTTCCCTTGATGATTTAACCTAACTACAAGAGTTTGTAACAGTACTTCCGAAACACTGGTTTGGGTGTTAAAGGTTACAGATGGGCCACCTGACAACTTTGAACCTCATTCTTGATTCTTCTCATCACCCTTATAACCCCTTTTATTCACATCTAATTTGGGACATATAATTGCCTCATGTTTATCACTGCACACGAGACATTTTTGTTTCGTAATGCAATTAGCAGCCCTATGTCCCACCTTCAGAAATGAAAAACAAGTTTTATTCTCTGACAACTTTTTATGTTTATCCCTTAATTTCAATTCTTGAGCCAGATGACACCCTTTGCTGTCATGCTGTTTATTACAGAAGACACACTCCAAACTGTTTCCTTTTCCAGCGAAAAGTACACTAGCAGTAGCCAAACCTTCCTCCTCCCGCTCCCGTCCTTTAATCTTAGCACTCCTCGATTTATTACGGAGTCCAAAACCAGCTTGAGCGAATGTAATTCTCTCTTCACTCTCTACTTCACCCTTCAGAAAACCAAGTAAAGCGGTCAGTTTGTCAGCATTATCCAGATCCGTTTTAGTCGTTGATGAACTCCTCATCCAGTACTGAACCCTTGGCTTACCATTCCATCGTTGGTCGGCCACAGCTGCTACAATAGAGCAATATTGAACTCTTAAATCTAGGAGTCGTTGCGGGAAGGTTTCGGTCACGATCTTAACCAAACGATGGGGTTCAGAAGAGAGCCTAACTACTTGAAATGAGGAGCAAATATGTGCTTACTAAATTTTATTAAATTCTTAATGGCACAAAAAAATTATTTATATAAATCCCTGACAAAATTATTTAATTATCAATTATTAAATGTTTGAAACGCAGTCACATTGCGTAGCGTTAATTCATTTCTTACAACATCGAAGAGTTTTCTTCGGAGAAAATAGGAACCTCATAAATTGGTGGACGGCGAAACTGATAAAGCGAAAAGAAAACCTGAAAAATCGGGCACCTATTGATCCAAACGATAACTGAGAATTAATCCACACGATCCGTGGAAAATCTGACCTTCAACAAGTAGAACGCCTGATTTCCTCTCAATTAAGGTTATCCACCAGTCGAATACCCTTTCGGATACGGAACACCCGCCGAATGGACCCTTAATCGAACCAAATTGATTGTCAGTTGCATTGGATAGGTTGCGAACTCTTATTGGAAAGCATGGTGTTCACTACAAGTTAACAGCAGCATTCACAATTGAAACCAAAATTCCACCATGTATTTGTCATTTCATGACACCCTTAAGTGATAAAATAATCCCGATGCTAAACGTGCATCACCCAAACAGCTGTTCAGAAGGAACCAACGACAACACGGTCCGAGAGGATCTTACGTTACTTCGTTCTGAAGGAACAAAACTGCGAAATGCAGGAAACATTTATTTATCACGCATTTAGAAGAAATGCCAGACACTGAAGTGAATTAAAATGTGGTAAATCACTTGAAAAATATTATTATAAAACCGACTTTCAGGTTATGAATGGTTACGTTACGCTTAATAAAATTACAAGTCCACATGATAAAACAAAACAAATTTAAAGAATTATTTCCTATTTAACAATGACTACCATCACAGATCCATCTACTTATTGTTTGTCCCAACACAGTACCTAGTAAGTTATCAATTGATCGAATTCGACTACGTATAAAAATGAAAGAACGACAATGATTGAAAATAAAATATAATACTCGCTGACGAATCGAATCCGCATTTGTAATTCATACTAATTCGTTGAGTGCCAACATGCACACTATCAAAGCGAAACGGACATCATAACGACAAACAATTAGGTCCGTAAAATAAAACAAAATACCGAAGTTATTTGGACTCAAACTCGCATGGAGAACTGCAGTAAAATATTCAATCACCGTTAGCTCAGTACCCAATGTTGGATAACCCTCATTTTGCCGATAGCGGTTCCATAATCTTAGGCAAACACCTTCCAGCAGTTGAGGGATGCGCACAAGCTTGGCCTCGTTATTACCGAGCTAACTCTCTTCACATTTCGTATTCTACTGCAGACACTACCTTCGATCAGGTCACTTCGCAAGAACATCTAATCTACGACTTGAGTATGTACAGCTGACATCCCAGACCTATCGTCGGGCCTACTTAACGTCTGTACACCCTAACACTAACCTCTATGTACACGAACCTTCCTAATTCTATCGTTGAGCGTGAACTAGGAGTCTCATCATCAGTATACTCCTAGGATAGCATGTGATGTCCTAAATCTATTGTCGGGCGGAAACTGGGTCGTATATCAGGCATATCAGGCGAAATGGTAATTTCAAACAAACTCTGATATTTCGGCTGTAAATCTGGTCGAAACTAATAACACACAGCGAAACAGCTCTTGCCACAAAAAGAACGCAAGTCAGGAAAATGCAACGAGTCCCTATCTTGTTATTAAACGTGACCATTGAAAAAGTATCGCGTGGCGAACAATCCACGACTCAAACACGATCTCAGCATGCGCAATGAAGTTTAGAAAAGAGTAACACCTTCCAACACACGTCTAACATTTAGTGGAAGTCGTCAAAAATAATAATCATTACCAGCGCAGAAATCCATACTATAATTTTAGGGTGAGGCACTCAAATCGCCTACCGTCATTTTTTCCAAATATTCATATCCATGACTATCCAGTGAAACGAAATCCAATTAACCAATACAGCCAAGCATATCGCTTTAAAACGTCCAATATCTCATCCCCCAATTTTTCCTATTTAATGATAAATTACCGCCTTGTAATTTATGAACTTTACTGATTGGAAACTTGTCATTACAGTCAAATAACACCAACCGTGTGTTCGAAATGCTCTTCTATCCTTGAGGTCCTATTATTCTAATATTCATTATATTGACTTACGTAACTACTCACTTGAAATTTTACTACCAAGAGTTACCATCTTCACCAAATCGTTTTTTACTTGGGATCTTATTTGAAATTTACTGTGCTTCACACAGTAATTATCTCGAACCGACCTTCTCCAGGTCCCAGCTTTCGGATCGTTAGTGGAATATACTACACCCTGCCACATAAATCTCGCATTTAATATACAGCCTGTCTCAAAAATCCTTCATTGGCAAATATAGCCTGTCTCAAAAATTCATTGTCATCGCCTTCTCATGGCGGTATTACGCAAAAATCCAGGCTCCCTTTTGCCTTCAACATTTCTACAACTCGTACCTCCACATATATAAATTCTTCGCTCTCAATCCATTTTTCTTATATATCAAGACCTTTTCAAACCTCAATCCTCTCGTGAAAAACAACATACATACATACATTATCATTATAGACTGTTATGCCTTTCAGCGTTCAGTCTGCAAGCCTCTGAGAATTTACTAAACGTCGCCACAATCCTCGATTTGCAACTCGTGTTGTGGCCTCATTTAGTTCTATACCTCTTATCTTTAAATCGTTAGAAACCGAGTCTAACCATCGTCGTCTTGGTCTCCCTCTACTTCTCTTACCCTCCATAACAGAGTCCATTATTCTCCTAGGTAACCTATCCTCCTCCATTCGTCTCACATTACCCCACCACCGAAGCCGGTTTATGCGTACAGCTTCACCCATCGAGTTCATTCCTAAATTAGCCTTTATCTCCTCATTTCGTGTACCCTCCTGCCATTGTTCCCACCTGTTTGTACCAGCAATCATTCTTGCTACTTTCATGTCTGTTACTTCTAACTTATGAATAAGATATCCTGAGACCACCCAGCTTTCGCTCCGGTAAAGCAAAGTTGGTCTGAAAACAGACCGATGTAAAGATAGTTTCGTCTGGGAGCTCACTTCCTTCTTACAGAATACTGCTGATCGCAACTGCGAGCTCACTGCATTAGCTTTACTACACCTTGCTTCAATCTCACTTACTATATTACCATCCTGGGAGAACACACAACCTAAATACTTGAAATTATCGACCTGTTCTAGCTTTGTATCACCAATCTGACATTCAATTCTGTTGAATTTCTTACCTACTGACATCAATGTAGTCTTCGAGAGGCTAATTTTCATACCATACTCATTGCACCTATTTTCAAGTTCCAAGATATTAGACTGCAGGCTTTCGGCACAGTCTGCCATTAAGACCAAGTCGTCAGCATAGGCCAAACTGCTTACTACATTTCCACCTAACTGAATCCCTCCCTGCCATTTTATACCTTTCAGCAGATGATCCATGTAAACTATGAACAGAAAAGGTGAAAGATTACAGCCTTGTCTAACTCCTGTAAGTACCCTGAACCAAGAACTCATTCTACCATCAATTCTCACTGAAGCGCAATTGTCAACATAAATGCCTTTGATTGATTTTAATAATCTACCTTTAATTCCATAGTCCCCCAGTATGGCGAACATCTTTTCCCTCGGTACCCTGTCATATGCTTTCTCTAGATCTACGAAACATAAACACAACTGCCTATTCCTCTCGTAGCATTTTTTCAATTACCTGGCGCATACTGAAAATCTGATCCTGACAGCCTCTCTGTGGTCTGAAACCACACTGGTTTTCATCCAACTTCCTCTCAACGACTGATCGCACCCTCCCTTCCAAGATGCCAGTGAATACTTTGCCTGGTATACTAATCAATGAGATACCTCGATAGTTGTTGCAATCTTTCCTGTTTCCTTGCATGTAGATAGGTGCAATTACTGCTTTTGTCCACTCTGAAGGTACCTTACCAACACTCCACGCTAATTTTACTAGTCTATGAAGCCATTTCATCCCTGTCTTCCCACTATACTTCACCATTTTAGGTCTAATTTCATCTAGTCCTGCTGCCTTATGACAATGGAGTTTATTTACTATCCTTTCCACTTCCTCAAGCGTAATTTCACCAACATCATTTTCCTCCTCCCCATGAGCTTGGCTGTTTGCAACACCACCAGGATGATTTCCTTTTACATTGAGAAGATGTTCAAAATATTCCCTCCACCTCTCCAGTGATTCCCTGGGGTCTATTATGAGTTCACCTGAATTACTCAAAACACTGTTCATTTCCTTTTTCCCACCCTTCCTAAGATTTTTTATTACTGTCCAGAAAGGTTTCCCTGCTGCTTGACCTAGCCTTTCCAGGTTATTACCAAACTCTTCCCATGACTTCTTTTTGGATTCAACAACTATTTGTTTCGCTCTGTTTCTTTCATCTACGTACCAATCCCTGTCTGCCTCGGCCCTTGTTTGGAGCCATTTCTGATAAGATTTCTTTTTACGTTTACAGGCTGCTCTCACTTCATCATTCTACCAAGATGTTCGCCTTTTCCCATCTTTACACACAGTTGTTCCTAGGCATTCCCTTGCTGTTTCTATTACAGCATCCCTGTATGCCACCCATTCACTTTCTATATCCTGAACCTGCTTACTGTCTACTGTTCGAAACTTCTCACTAATCATATCCATGAACTTCTGTCTAATTTCCTCGTCCTGGAGATTTTCTACCCTTATTCGTTTGCAGACAGATTTCACTTTCTCTACCCTAGGCCTAGAGATACTTAGTTCACTACAGATCAGATAGTGGTCTGTATCATCGAAAATTCCCCGAAAAACTCTTACATTCCTAACAGATTTCCTGAATTCAAAGTCTGTTAAGATATAGTCTATTATGGATCTGGTACCCCTAGCCTCCCATGTGTAGCGGTGAATAGCCTTATGCTTGAAGAATGTATTCGTAACAGCTAAACCCATACTAGCACAGAAGTCCAGCAAACGCTTCCCATTCCCATTAGCTTCCATATCTTCCCCACATTTACCAATCACCCTTTCGTATCCTTCAGTTCTATTCCCAACTCTCGCATTGAAATCGCCCATTAGCACTATTCTATCCTTGCTGTTCACCCTGACCACGATGTCACTCAATGCTTCATAAAACTTGTCAACTTCATCCTCATCTGCACCCTCACATGGTGAATACACGGACACAATTCTTGTCTTAATTCCTCCCACTGACAAATCTACCCACATCATTCGCTCATTTACGTGCCTAACAGAAACTATGTTGCGTGCAATGGTATTCCTGATAAAGAGCCCTACCCCGGACTCTGCCCTTCCCTTTATAACACCCGTCAAGTACACTTTATAATCTCCTATCTCTTCCTCATTATCTCCCCTTACCCGAATATCGCTTACTCCTAGCACATCCAGATGGATCCTCTTTGCTGACTCAGCCAGTTCTACCTTCTTTCTTCCATAAGCCCCATTAATATTGATAGCTCCCCATCGAATTCCATTTCGTTCGCCAAGTTGTTTCCAAGGAGTCCCTCGCCTGTCAAATGGGAGTGGGACTCCATTACTCCCATATGTCCGAGGCTTACTTAAAGTGTTCTGAGCTCGGTAAATTCATGAAGCAGGATGCTGCCCTACTTGCACATAGTCCAAGTAAGGATCTCTCCTCTAACGGGTTATGGACCACCGGTGAATTGTATAGTCCTAGCCGCCTGAGCACAAGGAGGGCCAGGACTCAGAATATGTCCGAGATGCCTACTCCCATTCCATAGCAACTGGTATCCCGACTCTCGGGACCACTTACTAGGCCACTCAGCCGTTGCCCATGATTCACGAACTGGGACGTGACTACAGTAACCCACAAACATGAACCAACTTTTATAAAAATATACTTTTTTAATTTTTACTGTTACTACAACTTTCGGACCTCGTGAATACAACAACACACCGTGATTTTCCATATCATCGACATACACGATGTCACAAAATTTTACTTCCCATGAATAAAACAGAACTTTATCGGATCTCACTGGAAATTTTCTAGACGCCCGCATACCTTGTAGAACATACTTGTTAAATCCACTTTTAACATAGGAAAATTTTATCCCGTGGTAGACATTATTATTATTATTATTATTATTATTATTATTATTATTATTATTATTATGACAAAAAATCTGAATTCAAGCGATATTTGAAATTAAGACATTCGCCACGACTACTTTATCATTGTCACCTTCCCAATTTTCCTCAATTGGGACAATATCTCAAAGAATATTAACACAAGATTTAAACGTCGCATTTTATTGTTTCATGACGTGAATTTTACAACACTAAAGATTTTCACACGCTAACCAGAAATATAACACATTCGCCCGATCATTATTAAATACCAACCCGACACACGCCGTGAAATTTGGTTGGGACAAACAACATTCTAACTACAACTTTAATTAAAAGGTTACAGACCTGTGATCTTAGCCATCATCCTGGAGTTCTGGCTGCATTTAGCTAGCAAACCTCTCGTCTAGCCTTCCATGGCTAACGTGTACATCTCCTTATAAATATATATAACTTAAATTACACAATACTTTATAACGCACTTTCGACACGGTCGCCCTTGTGACGAGCTCGTTCCTCAAATGACGACTGACTTGTTCACCCTACTAAAAAGTACAGATGTTCCAACAGATAAGAAACCAGACACTGTAGCTCTCATCCAGACTCTAACAAATATTATACGCACGTACTGAATACAAAGAGGAACTCAATTACGTATTCACCAAATATCTAAACCTTCAAAGTTCCTATTAGCGGCAGCTCAGAAAATTTCTATCATCTTCCATTCTGACAGTATATTTGAACCATAGCCACGAACATGTAATAAGTTATTTAGAGACCGAATTTTCACACTTTTCTGCCGACGAGGGACGTGGGCTCCGCCGCTCCAGAAACCAGACAGACACTGTGTAATGTTCGAAGGGAGATTTATTTTATATCCTATGGGGTGACGCTACTCACACGATGAAGCTTGATTGTACAATCTGCTAATTCCGCATCCAAGAGACCGATTTTCCTGAAATTTGTTCCATAACTTCGGACAGACTTACGATTTATTTCTTTGTTAATTTCATAATTTTCCCATACTCGCAACAGGCGAAATAAATTATTTCTGCCCGGGCGTTTCGTGGGTTTTATTCATTCATCGACCTTGGCACGTGTCACTAGTCCGCGGATTTGCCTCTAGGCTTAACTGCATTTATATTTACCCTGGGGGTTCTGTCTTCACGTAGGGTTTCTGGACTTACTGTGTTGCCAAAATCTCTCGTTACGAAGAATTCCTTGAATTTGAAAAATTGTTGAATGTTCGAAGTCAACTGAAGAGTCCCGGCGTTTCTCGAGCTTGCGGCTCGGCTTGACACGGGCAGCTCGTTCCCACGAGACAGCCAGACTCATGAAATGCAAACATGGCCGCTCTCAAACAAGTAACTTTTATTTGAAATAAATATTGAGAAAAAAAATAAAAATTTTCTCCTCGTAGAATTATGGGTTCAGTACTTCCTCAGGCAAGCAAGATTCTACTAACGGAAAGAGCATCGAGCCTTACTTATCTCGAGTAACGTCTATTGATTCTAAAGCTCTGAGCTGTGCTTCTAACTAGTCGTATAAGCTAGCAAGCATAGGCTTCTTCCTTGTCTGAGAAACATTTTTTACTACAAGACTTATGAGCTCCCTGACATAGAATTCTGTCAATAAATCTTCTCTTCCAAACCTACGCTGAAGGGATTCTACAGCCATAGAGTAATTTTCAGCTGTGTGGGGGAAAGTGGTAACTAAATCTCTAGCTCGGCTATCAACCTTTGTGGACTGGATTAGGTATTGAAATTTATCTTCATCCTCAATTTCAGAGTCCTCATGGATGCACCGAAATTGTCGAATTTGACGAGTTCTGTCTTTGGTAATTTCAACTGCCTTTTGTTTTTATTCTCAGCTGATACAGTGGATCTACCTGACACTACTTCCAACACATTGGCATTGTTAGCTTGTAACCGCAGGGCGTATTTTTGTCTTGCATCATCTAATTTGTCTCTAAAACTGTCTACAGATTCGTACTCACGTTCATACTCCTCATCTCCTTCTCTGCCAGCAATAAATCTAACACTTTTTCGTCCAACGGTGCCAGTTCCTTTCCTAACCTTTCCAATTTATTTATCAAGGATTGCAACGTGTCTTCATGAATGCCGTCTTGTATTTCTTGACTTAAATTTTGCAAGAGCAAATTGTACGCTTTCGTAAAAGTCGCTCTAACCGGCCTCCGAGCTTTCGTTCACTTCTCCATTTCAACACAATCTACAAGTTGTATAAATTAATACGTATCCTGGCAAGGTCGCCACAATTTTCTTAAGGACCTATGCCTACCCGGTATAGGTATAACCAATTGATCCCATAATAAACACTCACAACTGCTATAAAAGAAACACTATATTACGAAAATACAATTTCACACATTACTGTCCGTCAGCCACACTTGTTTTTTTTCCCCGAAGATCATCATAACAACAGCCAAACACTCATAGTGTAAACATGACAACAGGAACCTCAGCTGCATATTCATATTCCAATTGCAACTACACCAGAAGAAGAATCTGAGTCTTCTCATTTATTAGGTACGTTGTAGTTATTCATCCATTTAATGTTTCAGTATTCCCCTCATATAGACCTAGTTCACAAAATTTCATATAGTGACATTTTATCTTAATTGGTGACTTCATGATAATTGGCAACACTGAATCTAGCAGCTCCCCAAGTTGAGTAGAGACTACCCAACGTATACTTAAACTGAGCAAACAGATCTATTCCATTTGTATTGTACCAGTAAAAGAGCCCGACCCTCAGATTAAATTTGATAGTGGCATGAAATAGAGATCTCAGGGCGAAAAACTGGATTAATCGTAGCTAGGGCTCGGTACAGGAGGTAGGGTCCTATCTACAGAAGAACTTTGACTCTGATTGTATAAGAGTTTATTCAAATAAGTCATGAATTGGCACATCACCTCTAAGTAGAAATGGACTGTCTTCCTCGTATTCCAATAGTATGGCTTGGGTTCTCCAGCTCACCAAGCCAAGCTGGTTGAAGCACGCTCCAGAAGACTCCAGGGAATTCCAGGGACTCCATATACTCCAGGCAGAGGCAGCTGGACTGTCTGGATTGACGGCAAGTAGAGATGTCTCGAACTCTGAGGCCCGGGTTGGACCCCGATGATCCAGGCGATGTTGTAGATAGTCATGTACTACATCAGCCCAATGAGACTGAGAGGATTGATGTTCCCAAGGTCACTAGTAGCACTGAGTCCATGAACACCTTGGATGATCAACTTACAAGCAGAGATCTTGATAATTGTACATCAAGACTTCCAACACTCCTAAATGATATGAGTGGTATTAATAATTTTAGAGTTCATCACTAGGAAAATCTTCGTCTCTGAATAACGTTTGGCAACGAAAAATACAAGTCCCTTCTTGCGAAATTATAGTTAAACTCAAAGTTCATTACTGGCGAAGGTGCAAGTCTTTGTCTAAACTCGAAGGAAAAAACACAAGTCCATTCACTTGGAAGTCTGAATATATTTAAAGTTAATCACTGGTGAAATTCATAAAGTCTTTGAGTGACCACTGACGAAAACACAAGTCCATTCGCATAAATAAATTCGCTGACGAAATGTATAAGTTCTTTAAACCGACACTGGCAAATGTACAAGTCTTTGAGTAAATTCAAGTGAAATCCTAACTTTGTTCAAAGCCGTTGGAAAGTTAAAGTTCATCACTGGCAATGTTAATCAATCACTGTCTATTAGAAGAATGAGTTCCTCAACAGTTGCAAATATTCCACGTAAAAAAACACAAGTCCATTTTACGAACACTTAGGAAAGTTCCAATCTCGAATATGCGTAAATAATACAAGTCCATTCAATGATCACGTAGAAAAGTTCTAGTCTCGAACACATGAAAATAATACAAGTCCATTCAGTGAACACTTAGAAAATTCCAGCTTCGAAGACGCGTAAATAATATAAGTCCATTTAGTGAACACTTAGAAGAATTCGGGTCTCGAACCCATGTAAATAATACAAGTCCATTCAGTGAACACTTAGAAATTTCCAGCTTCGAAGACACGTAAACAATACAAGTCCATTTAGCGAACACTTAGAAAAATTCCAGCTTCGAAGACACGCAAATAATACAAGTCCATTCAATGAACACTTGTAAACATTCTAAATTCAATTACGAAGACTTAGAAAAACTTCTACAACACTCGAAGTCTTATGAGTCCACTTAATAAAACTTGGAAGAATCGTCTTCCCACACTGGTATAATGACAGAGTTCCACGATGATAGTAGCAGCAAGAGTGTCCTCGCTGATTACTCAGCTGAGACTGTGTGAATAGGCTACAGTAGGTCCCCTTTTTATTCAATCCGGGATGTCTACGTCATAATACGGCTTGATTGAATATCTCCCAAATCCCTCGATGGATTTGCTTGAAACTCGAGCATTGGGACGTTTAGGTGATCCCAAACAAGATGACATATCGCTCGACTCGCTAGCACAATTATTATAGAAATTTCCAAATTTTCTCCATCGAACTCTCTAGAACAAGTGACGTGGAATCCAGAAAATACCAGTCAAGGCTGGCAACACGTGTTGAGACCAGCGGGCGGCCTAGCTAGCCCCTGTGGCTACGTCACAGCTCACAGTCGTCATACACTTCGCTAGCTGGTCCTCGCTGCTGGGAAACAAACCAGACGCGCTCGGAACATTACGCGTGGTAAATAAACGTAACGTATGCTCAAAAAATACTTATGTACAGGTCGTAACCGGTACAGTATATTTATTTTTTTATATTCAATTTATGCTTTCTTGCATAAACAAATAAGGAAATAACCCAAATGCACGTATTAATATCGCCATACTCTTAAGAGTGTTAATGTGGAGAGAAAAAAGTCATTCCATTCGACTGAACACAATTTATAGGCCAATCTAAGAGAAAAGTTGGGGCTTATAAGGTGGAATAAAACATTTAAACCGGGCGAGTTGGCCGCGCGGTTAGGGGCGTGCAGCTGTGAGCAACCATCCGGGAGATAGTGGGTTCGAGCCGCACTGTCGGCAGCCCTGAAGATAGTTTTCTGTGGTTTCCCATTTTCACACCAGGCAAATAACACGCCACAGCCAATTCCTTCCAACTCGTAGCCCTTTCCTATCCTATCTTCGCCATACGACCTATCTGTGTCGGTGCTACGTAAAGCAAGTCGTAGGTTGTGGGAATTATACACGGGCACTGGTAAATAAATACTTTGTCTACACACAAAACAATCAATGTCAACAACATGAGGCACAACGAAATCACACGCACTTGGAGCGGAGTAGCAAAATCATGTTATCACATGGTAACCGACACGAGACTACGGTATTGTATTCAGTACGCACAGGTTATCTTAAGATGAGTGTATTGGCGTAGAAGAATAATCAACTAAAATAACAACATCTGTTAAAATTGTTCGTACCACATAGAAATAATCAACTAAAATAACAACATCTGTTAAAATTGTTCATACCACATAGAAAACGCTCGTAAATTTCAAAGTGCCCTAATACGACAGCCTCTTGTCAGAAGATTTACTGGCACGTAAAAGAACTCCTGCGGATAGAATTTCGGCACCTCGACCTCCATGGAAACCGTAACAATAAAAGGGGGCCGTAAAACTGTTCAGATATTACTGTTCAAAAAATAACAGCTGCTCAACCCTTTTTCCTTTTCCTGTGAGACGGTTCTTATTCTCGGTCACTATCTGTCCTGCCCCATGTGTAATGATGTCTAAAATGAGATGAATGTAGTAGTGGTAAAAATTAGGTGGTGATCGACAGAAAACTATAGAAGTTCATAATTTCAGTCATTACTCCCCTTATTATAATGTAATATTAATGGAAATATTAAGGAAATTAGATTTTACACACTAATAGAGCATATCAAAAATTTACGGGCTTGTGATAAAACACCTGCATACATTCTACCGTCAGTGGGTAGGGCCTGACATATCCCTCTCTGATGAGTGCAGTGTCAGGCATAAGGAAAAACATTGGTTTTATAGAGTAAATACTTGTATAGGCTTATATCTAACATTGTAATATTAGTTAGTTATTCAGGAACATTCCCTATGAACAGGACGTTTCCACAGGATTCGTCTTCCCCAGCTCTTTAACAGCTAAAAAGGACAATTATCATCTTAGAGAAATGTTTTCCCGTGGATAAAACAGGTAAATCGCTTCTTCTCTCTCAAACAGCTGATTCATACGCCCCTCGAACCATCGAGCTTGAAATAGCGTAAGAGGTGCGGTGCGATTGAAGGCTATATGGTTTGTCCTTCATATTAAGACCTAAACAAGCACCAGCTATCGTAAAATATACGTACTAACTCGGCCGCTATGCTGTTGCTAAGATGCTCATAATAATCTACCTCGTTCATTGAACGAAGTGCCGCGTGAGCTCTTTCCAAGCAGACAGCACAAATGAATTACCTCGTTCATTTGAAAACAAATAAGCTTGCACAAGAATGGCCAATGGCGTGACGTGTTAATGGTCACGTGACAGCACATCACTCACACTTCTCAAATGGGGGAGAAGGAGTTATACAAAATTAGAAAGCTTATATGTCTCTCCGTCTCTTACATACCATTTCTTTACTCAGTCAGACTGGCGGCAGCATTGTGTAGCTGTTTTCTGTTCGTGTCATAATAAACTAACTCGTTAATTCGAACGAAGTGCCGCGAGGGCTGTTTCTAGGCGTATATCTCGTTATGAACTACCCCGTCCATTTGAACTAGTTCATTTGAACTACCCAAGGCTATGAACGTTATCTAATGAACTAGTTCGAGTAAATGAACTAAGTGGACCCATCCCTGCTGGTTCTGTTTCAAAGTGGCTGCTATGTTGTTATATGAGGCGCGTATTAGCCAATTCGACAGCTTATTCCGTTTAAGTGAGTTATGGATTTTCTTCATTGAGGAATTGTGATTTCCATCATTTTGCACTGTGTCCACAACCTCTAACATATTGTCGGTAAGGTTCAAATTCAATAATTCAATTTTGCTAAATGTATGGATCTCAATTGAGAATATTGGATGTTAATACTAATGTTTCTAAGTTTCAGCATTCTACATATTTTAAATATTTAATGCTCATAATTTTCTTAAATTTTATTTTAAATTAAGCATTAAAAATGAATACGCATATAACTAGCTTGCTTTTTAGAAAACTCCCAGCCTTTGCGTTGCAAGTGCCTGCAAGTTTTGTGTAGTAGCCAGGGTGCAAAATCGCGTAGGGGGCTGGGGGGTGAAGGGAGATATTTCACCCCCACCGACGATTTTATCTCAGACGTTCTCGCACTAAAATTACCCGGGGGATCCTTTTATTATTAAAAAAAAACAGGAAAATGTAGACCACATAATTTATTACTGAAATTAATGATTTTACTGGCTATATTTTCATAAAAACATCAGAAATAATTCAAATGACTGCCAGACCTTGAGCAGTGAAACTACGCAGTGGCACGTGCAGCCTATTGTTGATGTTTCACTCTGGCAAATTCATCTGATACCCGGACACAAATGTAAATTACTTGAAGTTCTCCTCCCTTGTCATTTCTATATCAATCAATCAATCAATACTGATCTGCATTTAGGGCAGTCGCCCAGGTGGCAGATTCCCTATCTGTTGTTTTCCTAGCCTTTTCCTAAATGATTTCAAAGAAATTGGAAATTTATTGAATATCTCCCTTGGTAAGTTATTCCAATCCCTAACTCCTCTTCCTATAAATGAATATTTGCCCCAGTTTGTCCTCTTGAATTCCAACTTTACCTTCATATTGTGATCTTTTCTACTTTTATAAACGCCACTCAAACTTATTCGTCTACTAATGTCATTCCACGCCATCTCTCCGCTGACAGCTCGGAATATACCACTTAGTCGAGCAGCTCTTCTTCTTTCTCTCAATTCTTCCCAGCCCAAACTTTGCAACATTTTTTTAACTCTAATCTTTTGTCGGAAATCACCCAGAACAAATCGAGCTGCTTTTCTTTCGATTTTTTCCAGTTCTTGAATCAGGTAATCCTGGTGAGGGTCCCATACACTGGAACCATACTCTAGTTGGGGTCTTACCAGAGACTTATATGCCCTCTCCTTTACATACTTATTACAACCCCTAAACACCCTCATAACCATGTGCAGAGATCTGTACCCTTTATTTACAATCCCATTTATGTGATTACCCCAATGAAGATCTTTCCTTATATAAACACCTAGATACCTACAATGATCCCCAAAGGGATCATTCACCCCATCAATGCAGTAATTAAAACTGAGAGGTCTTTTCCTTTTTGTGAAACTCACAACCTGACTTTTAACCCCGTTTATCAACATACCATTGCCTGCTGTCCATCTCACAACATTTTCGAGGTCACGTTGCAGTTGCTCACAATCTTGTAACTTATTTATTACTCTATAGAAAATAACATCATCCGCAAAAAGCCTTACCTCTGATTCCACTCCTTTACTGATATCATTTATATATATAAGAAAACATAAAGGTCCGATAATACTGCCTTGAGGAATTCCCCTCTTAATTATTACAGAGTCAGATAAAGCTTCACCTACTCTAATTCTCAGAGATCTATTTTCTAGAAATATAGCAACCCATTCAGTCACTCTTTTGTCTAGTCCAATTGCGCTCATTTGTGCCAGTAGTCTCCCATGATCCATCATATCAAATGCTTTAGACAGGTCAGTCGCGATAGGTCGATAGCGATAGCGCGAATTTACACCACTCCTGTACTTCTTGGAGTGTGTGTGTTTCCCATAGGTATCAATAGGAAAATATTCACTTGAGCAGGGTACAAACTGACAGATTTGTTCTGTCAACTCAAAGCCCTTGTAGAGGAAAGTTCCATTAAAAAAGCAATAAATCATGACAAATTGCGCCTCGCCTGGCCTTTCATAAGACAGCGACAGTCTCTCATGAACTTGTCAGCTGATTGGAATGACGTTCTAATGTTTATCGTTCCCCTTATAACAGCAAAATTCAAACAAAAATATCTCAAATTTAAATTTTTCTGGGTGGAAGGGTAATTAAATTACAGGGGAATTTTCTACCCCCTCCCCCCTGCCAGGTACTGCCTGAAATAAACACCAGTAGTTAAGCCCTATGTTCCTTCTCCCACCTCACCACTTCTTTCTGATTTTGCACCCTGGTAGTAGAAATATATCGTATATCTAAATTTAGCGGAATGAGGATTTTTTTCTGAAGAGAAACGCAGATGAAGAAATACGGATGGTAGTTTCAGAAATAAATTGCGATATGTAAGGTGTAATTTTAATTATTGTTTTGCTGTGTTATTTACCTCTGTGTGCAATTTTATAGTGACGTTGTGAATGTTGAGTTGTTCTTTATTCTGTATGCCAGGACATATGGTAGTAGATTTCATAATCTTGAGAGGTTTCCATTTAGATACCTGTATCTTGTTAGATCAGTGTTGTTATGGAGATTCTTCTGTATCACAATCACCATTACCCCACAGCAGCTATATCCGGTATTTATTCGTGATGATTTAGGTAACAGTTAGCTGCCTCTATGATTTATTGGTGTGTAACAGGTTTTCAGGGTTGAGTAGCGGTGAGTTTGCATGGGTTCGAATCCTAGGATCTGCAGTCCTGAAAAACGTTTCCGTGGTTTCCCCATTTTATCGTTAATTAACATTAATTAATGCCATTGCACACCTAATCTTATTCCTTTCCCTTGGAGTTGTTAGTGCAACATTAAGCTGCTACCAGGAATGGAAGAACAATCTTCAGGAATAAATTCTGGCTGTTGTAACTAAAATGTAGTTGCTTAAAAGTAAACCCATTAACAGATTATTAGAATAACCTGTGATGGCCCGAACAAGTAAACACGGCACACTTCAGTATTGATCATAGTTACCTGAATAGGTATGTGTTTACGTAGAAACCTGTTCCCTGGCAATGCATAAGAATCAACTCAATTTGCCAGAGGAACGAAGCTTGTAGGAGAAATTTTAGTATTAATTGTTAGTGCAGTATGTTTACATTTCCAGTAAAATATCACAGAGTGACTAACGAACACTGCTGTTGGGTGAAATGAATTCACTAAGGCACCACTCAAGGTATTCAACATAGACAATTTTCGTACCACGTGGGGAACAATAAAAACTGCTTAACATTTAAACCAATTGTTTGACATGGAACTCCCTACAAGGGGCACTCTGGTAAACACCACTCGGTTGTGTCATTAGACATGGCATGCACAGAAAAATTAAGAAAGGACACTTAAGTAAAGGTTGGTGGCATTGTTCGGTGAAATTAGCTGATAGCAGTATTGTATAAATTTTTGCCTTCAGTTCAACAGAATTTTCTTCATTTTCCATTTCCAGTCTTTTGGGTAGTAATGTGAATCAAGAACCTCCTCAGTTTTTTCTCTCCACCACTCCTTCCCTTCGTCGAATATTTTTTCTACTTTTACTCCACTCTTGTCTGTACTCTCTTTCACCATATCCATTCTCCCCTCTCTGGGCATTCGTCAATGTCTTTCTCCTATGACTTTCTCTGTAAATACTTACTGTGGAGCTATATCCTCTTCCATTCTTATCATGTGTCCATACCATTTCAGCTTATCAGTCTCTATCTTGCCTTTCAGTTCAGGGAATCCAATTCACTCCCTCATTTCTATGTTTCTAGGGGCCGATGACCTTCGATGTTAGGCCCCTTAAAACAACAAACATCATCATCATCAGCGTCATTTCTATGTTTCTGACTTTATCCCTTTATGCCCTCCCTGTTATTTCTCTAAGGAATTTCATCTTGGCCTCTTGCATTCTGCGTTCATCTTGTTTTGTTGTTGTCCATATGCCTGATGCATATGTCAAATTTGGTGTGTAATACATAGGGTGAAATATTTTCTTTATTCCATTGGACGTCCCAGTTACAGACTATACATCTCACACATTGGTAAAACGCATTGGCTTGTTGAATTCTCTTTCCAATTTCATAACTTATTTTCCCATCTTCTGCAGTTATTCTCCCCGAATACTTGAAGCTTTCCACAACTGCTAATGGTCTTCCAATTATTTCAATATTCCCACATCCTTCTCTATTACCTGTCGTCACCACTACTATCATACACTTTTCCCCACCTATTTTCATTCCATATTGCTCCATCTCCTGATTCCATACAGTATCTTGTTCTTGTGCTTCCATTTCATCTTCTTCACATATTACTGTCTCATCTGCAAAGAGTGAGGCCTTTGCCTCCTTGGTTTTCATTTTTTGTTGTATACTTTTGTGAATTTCATCCATGACTGTAATAAAGATTGGAGGGGATAATACACATCCTTTTTAAAGGCCTGTTTCTACTTTGAACCAGTTTGTTTGTCCTATCATAGTATTCATACTACTTACTCACCTTTCGTTCATGGCTTTTGTATTTGGCTCTTCACCTCTGCCTGTCTTCTTTTTTATCAATGCATCCGAGACCACTTGCCATGTTACACTGACATATGCCTTCTCAGTATCGATAAATATCATCACTGAATCCAGCCTAAATTCCCATCTGTTCTCCACCACGTTCTTTGGGATCAACAGATTGACAAATGTAAAAATTATGTTTACACTGAGTAAGGAGTATGACACCGTATGGAAGTGAAACACAGATATTAACTGGTGCCAAGTAAAACAGAGTTGAAGCCTTCTAAAGGCCGTGTTATCAGAAGTTCTTAAAGGTCAGACTGATAGAACATGTCTCAAATAAAGTGATAGTGAATCAGCTTGGTGAGAGGAGAATGTTTTGAGAGAATTTGATCCTGGTAAGGAAAATTTTGATGGAACATATCTCAAAGAACTGTGAACTTGTTCAGTTAGTTTTGAAGCTGATTGCAAAGGATAAAAATGGTATGAAGATTCCGAGATATGCGCCCGCGTGATCAGAGTGATATGCAAACCCTATGGTCACTGAATTTTCCAAAAGTTTTGTGCGTTGGATTTTTAACATTAAAGGTCATCTTGTTGCGGTTTCACTGCCATATAAAGCTGTATGTTATACAGCTATTAATACGATATAAGGTGTCATGTAATACTAGGTGTCCTTTGACTATGATCTTGATATCGACAGATATGTTAACTTATATTTCATATGGAAGAGATCAGTGTTTTAGAAGTCATGTAAATCTGGAGGTCCTTCACTTTGATCGAAGTATCAGTCATAGAAAACTTTGAGGTCCTATAGGTATGATCACAATATCAACAGTCCTGTAAAATTTTGGGTTTTTCAGTGTGGTCATAATATTAATGGTCATGTAAAATTACAAGGTTGCTGCTTAGTCTGTTGACAGACACAAAATATCAATGACATCAATAAGGTAATATAATTTTCTGGTTTATGTTTCAGTGTAAGGTCATTGGAAGTAATCAACAAGTGCAGTACGTTCTAACTACTTCAGTTTGCAGTGCAAAATGGACCTCGAAGCAAAGATCAAAGAGGAACCAGCCTGGTTTGAAGGAACAACAACTGCATCACTTGTAAGTCTCATTCCAGATAACTTTATAGAGGTCAGAAATTAACCCTTAAAAACTGAATAAGTTTGGCAGGGGCATAATTTTTTATGTGCTTCCTCAGTATTATCACCAACAGTCACCACTTGCTGCATGAGCATCTATGCATAGTACGCATCTGTTTTGTTTCTTTGTCTCCGATTACACCACAAACAAAGTGCTACACAAAGCTGCCAACTCTTCGGAAGTTAAGGTTGGGGTTGGATTAGTCTGTACCTTTTACTGTCAGTATCAAAATTATTTTGGTTTAGGGGTTGCACATCTTCTATTTTCCCCTCTGATTGTAATAGAGGATGGATGGCCGTTGTATTTTCTTTGAACCAAATCTTCCAACACTACTGCACCACCATTACCACCACATGTTAAAAATAATGACTCCTATTGTAATTAGTGTAGAAGAAGTTAAATGACAAATCTTTCATTCAAGTTTTTGAGACTGGATTCTCCAGTCTGCTAAACAAAAAGTCAACACGGGTGTGATTATTCTGCATTACCCTCATATCTACAATGTGCTGGAATATGTGTGTGTTAAAGGAAGAGCAGATTGGCCTATGGCATGTGAGGGATAAAATAGCTCAAAATCTGAATATATGTTCTCTCAAAGTAAGTATTTTGCACAGATGTTGAATTAATTTATATCTGTGGTCTCTAGAATGCACAATTTCTGAGAATAATATCTTTAATATGACCCTTCTTAGTGGGCTGTGACACTTCAAGGCCTCAAGGCACATTAAACAAAAACTTTTTCTTTCCTCATTGTATTTATTTCCCTCTCCTTCTTGTGCATCCTTTTCATCCATTCCTTAGTTCGGTTACTAGGGTTAAGTCCGTTTTTTCTGGAACTTCATACTTTAATTCACTTTTATTAGTAAGCTAACTTATATTAGAACATAAGCTTTTGATCACAATCCTTCCCCCCGTTTGGTGCTGACAAGGTTTAATGATTCGAAGTGAGTATTTAAGTGTCTCGTAGTAGATCATAAAAGATCTTCTGAAACTGCACATGTACACTTCATCACTGCTGACTCTCCACTGACAGTGTTCTCATCCGCACAGTTCTTCACAGAGCACTACATAACATGCTTGTAGTAGTGAAATATTTCATTTCTAGTTGCTTTGACTTTCGGCAACAGCACATCTTTTGCTGGTATGTGACTGTGATAAGCCTGCTTCTTTCATGTTTATTTTTTTATTTTACACTTGGAAGCATTGAAATATGCTTTTTGATACAAAACTGTCTTAATGCTTTATGTAGCCCCTGTGATCTCAGCAAAACCAGACTAGAGAATGTGATTCCATTCTTTCAAGTTATTTTAATCTGTTTATAAACAAACTGTATGCTGAGAACAAAAAAATATTTAAAACCGTTGTAACACTTCTGATTGGTTCAAACAACTTTAAAGATTCGATTGATATGATGGTACATATGAAAATAGTTCATACAATTTAGTGTTTGTGCCTATGGCTGCTTCCTTCAAAATTCTGTGTGAGATGGCCCCAATTCTATCCCTGGTAGTATATCTTCTGATATGGCTAGAAGATGTTTCTTATTTTATATTTTGTTCTCAGTCTCATCCTCTCTCTCACATGAGGAGTGAGCAAGAATAGTAACACCATTCTCAGTACAGCCTTTGGTTATAACAATCCTCTGCTGGTAGAAATCTTCCTTAAACATGAATGAAATTCTGAAAGTAACTTTAATACTGGAAATTAATGAATTAACACGCTCATTTCTTGGTGACTCTTTTTGTAGATGAGTGTTATGAGCATACATAATATATGTTATTTTCCACAGGAAAATTTTGAACATGTATCAGAAGTGATAGCTGTGAAAGAAGAAGTAAAATCAGAGTTAACAGAGCCAGGGTCATCGCAGGATAACCCTCTTGAGGTAATGTACATAATTTCATAAGCCATTGTCAGGTAATGGAAATGGTTAGGAAATTGTTCAACAGATACCAGGGTTTGATCCTTCATTTCATTGTACATGATTGATAGTCCTACAGAAACTGTATTTTTTTTATGAGATTGACTGTTGACCTACCTGATTTTTACTTTTCCTTCAAGTTGTTCCACAATTTTGCATTATGAATTGTGCAGCTGTTAGGATGATTCCAAAGACCTGTACTTTATATCACTTGGGATCTGGTATCATTCCTACTTTTACTTTTGAATTTGTGAATAGTTTTGAACACAAAGTAGCTATTACATTCGTCGTTTTGTTACTGTTACAGGATATTTTATTAGTTGTTTCCAAATGATTCACCTTTGTTATCTTATTTATTATATTACTTTTTGATTTCTAGATAATACAGTAATTTGTGATGCAAGTTGCAGGTGATATGCTTGTTTACTGTGAGCATTCGCTTATATACAACACACATTGTAGCCGTCTCGTTGCAAGTGAAAAATATTCTTATACTTCCTAATGTGGTCTATGGTGTTACTTGTCCATTGTGACATATAATATTACTTATACCTTCAATGGAAGAAATAAGCCATTCAGGAGTTTTCTTACCTTTCTCTTTCATACTTCGTAAGGGATAGTGTTTGTGAATAGGCCTTGTAAGTTCACTGTTACTCACCTGAACATTC
This sequence comes from Anabrus simplex, assembly GCF_040414725.1. NCBI lineage: Eukaryota > Metazoa > Arthropoda > Insecta > Orthoptera > Tettigoniidae > Anabrus > Anabrus simplex. The sequence continues at coordinate 42,932,290 of NC_090279.1, forward strand.
GTTACATGAATGAATTTGTCATTACCAGGATACACATTTGATCACTGTCATCGTCCACTTCATAGTATACTTGCTTTCTTCTTTCAGTATGAGTATGTTGCTATGGGGTATTTCATTGCCCTTTTATTGAGGTATTCGTGTCATCACCTCTTCCACAAGTTCTGGGTTAGCTATTGAAAATATAGCCTTGTGGACAAGGGTGTAATGGGAGAGGAAGTATAATCATAATCAAAGGGTGTAGTAATTGGCTCTCCTATACGGAAATGGGATGTAGTTAGTTAAGAAGTGTCAAAAGGGTTATCATTTAGCTTTCGTGAGTGGATGTGTTGTAAGGATGGTCCATTCTTTGTTGGTGAAGCGATAAGAATCCGTCACTCATCTGAGGTATTATATCCGACTCTTGACAGCTGCTTCCCAGATTCCACCAATGTGTGGTACTGTAGAAGGGATGAAATGTCACGTCATTCCCATGCCTGCAGTTGTATGAAAAGTTGGTTTTCTGGGGGTTGTTTTGCCAAAAGGCCTTGATTTTTATAGCTGCTCTGAAGAAGTTTGTGCAATTATTGCTATAAATGTTCAGGGGTTAACCTCTATGAGAAATAAGTCAATAAAGTGCATAGGATATGTTGTTGTGGTGAGATCAGGTATCATGTCTATGTAGACAGCCTTGGTTGCTAGGCATTCTGGTCTTGTTCGATTTCACAGGATTTTTTATTAGAATTGGTCCAGATTAGTCTATGCTAGTTTTATGGAATTGGTATGTTGGGGCTACAGGCACTTTTTGTGTATTTCACATGAATTGTTCTGAGGTATCTGCATTCAACTTAGAACACTTGAGACGTGTATGAGCGTGGCTCCTTTCTGTCCCCCTTGCTGATGGAATCCTAAACTTGTCTCTCAGAGACTTGGGTGCCAGGATGAAGTAGTCGAGGTGTTCCGCCATCATAATTATATTTGTGAGATAATGCAGAATTTCTAATGTTTCTTCTTCACTGGTATTGGAGTATTGTGCAGTTTTCCACTCACAAGAAGATGGCATTCTTGATCTATGTTTGGATTCATAGTCTGTGTGTGAGTTGATAGTTTCCTACACAACATTAATCTAACATTTGTATATAAGGTTCAACCCTGATACGAATAGTGGACATCAGTTTGACTCCGTGGGTTGTTTACGACAATCTCAGATAATTATATGTTACAAATTTCATGATTGGTACATATTGAAATGTACATTAATTCACCAATGTTACAAAAGTTTATTGAAATCCCTGTGTTTAATACACGTTGGGTTCTTAAAATTAAGATATACATCTTGTCATACTAAGTTAATTGGACATTTTTTGCCCATTGCATGGGCATGATCAGCCATGATCTCATGTCTAAGGGATAAAAATCAGGATCCTGATTACTCTAGTCAAAGTGTTACATAGAGGAACATGTGTTATAAAAGTGAGGAAACTTGTTGTGAGTTCACAAACAAAAATTTACTCAATTAAGACACATCTAAAAAAATATTTGGTGAGAGGATATATATGTTATAAGAGTGGTCCATTCTTTGTTGGTGAAGCAATAATAATCCATCACTCTTCTGAGCTGATATATCAGACTCTTGACAGCTGCTTTCCAGTTTCCACTAAAGTATGGTGCTGCAGGGAGGATGAAATGCCATGTCAGTCCCATGCCTGCAGTTGTGTGAAGAGTTGGTTTTCTGAAGGTTGATTTGTGAGAAAGGTCTTGATTTCTTTAGCTGCTCTGAAGACGTTTGTGCTATTATCGCCGTAAATGTTCAGCCAACAGCACATAAGCTCAATGCTCCGCCCATCTCCTCTCTTTCACCACACCCCCTTCCCTTGATACCATACAGATACAAGAAGTGCAAGTGTCGTTCGTTCTGATGCTGCTAAGGCAACTAGATCACACCAGAAAGGTCGACGGGGTAAGTAATTGAATACACAGCATTTTTGTCAGATATAACCCTTTCTTCTCTAATTTTAAAAATCCTTCTACCCTCCTCTCATTACAGATTCTTTGTCACACATCCCTCAATAGCAGATTTCAACATTGAAGCTGTAGCCAACTTCAAGCACGAGCGTCCCCATTTGACTAATATGACAAGAGGAGGCTATCACATTGGCTAGTAAAGACGCACACGGCAACACACAGTCGTGAACCTTTTTTCACTTCTTCAACAAAAATAAGAAGACTGTGCCCTCACCATACAAATACGGGCTTAACAGGGTGTCCACCCGTATGGAAAACTGGAAACCGGGGAATGTCGGAGAATTCGATAAATAGAGGGAAAACCATGAAACTTCAGGGAATTCGGAAAATTTCAGGAAATTCATTCTTCTGCCAGATATTTGTTACTAGAAGCACATTTTTTCAGTTTTTATCACATTAATCTTGGGCATGTCTTTTATACCAAGAATAAATTGTAAAGAAACAATTTACATGTTGTAAATGTGTAATGCTACTGCCTTGTGAGGAATGACAGACTTGGCAAAGGGGGACGTGGGGTCTGTGCTTTTGTCTCTTCACGCTTGAAACTTCAAATTATCTGCCAGTCGCCTCAACAGTATGAGCAAAACCTGAGTACATATTAATAGAGATACAGGTCTCTACTCTGAAATGCTTAGTAGGTGCTCTATACAAGCCACCTAAATCTCGCCGTCTGAATGACTTAGAGACTGATCCTTACAGACTGTTACCTCTCTACGAACATCTTATAATGATGGAACACTTCAATACAAACCTTCTAGATCCACATTATTCCGAAACCACCCATCTATTGAATACGTTTCCGGCATGCGGTATGATGATCCTCCCGCTTTCTCCCACTCACCTCACTAAAACTTCACACACACTACTGGACCCAATAGTAACGAACAAGCCTGTCAGAGTATTACATCACGGCCAGACATCTCCTCCTGGACTGTCAGCCCATGACATTATCTTTATGTCTTATGCACTGCAATGTCCCATACATAAACCTAAGTACGTAACTTACAGAGACTATAGCCGTATTGACAATGAAAAATTATTGGAAGGCCCAATTTCGATGCCGTGGCAGAAGTTAACTCGTGAAACCATCATTGGCGACATGGTCACCACATTCAATAACATGATACTACAATTTTTTGACAAGCACGCCCCTCTACGAACATCACGTGTCTGTAGAAGACTCTCCCCATAGCTAAATGATGATTTTAGAGCAATGATGGCTAAGCAGGATGCAGCTCATAGGAAATACAAACGTTACCCGACAGAGGAAAACTTTATCTATTACAAACGAATACATAATAAAATGACTCTGACAGTAAGAAACGCTCGACTATGGTATGCCCATGACCTTATAAAACCTGACATAAGACCCGTTACCTTATGGAAGTCAATCCAAAAATTTGGACTAAATAAACTGGACAAGGTAGACGATTTGGAGATTTCTCTTGATGAATTGAATAATCGCTTTGTATCCTCCCATGTTCAATTAAACGAAGAAGCAAGAGAAAATCTTTTGCGGGCAATTTACAACACGCCACCCGTAGGCAGATTTTATTGTAGTTATGTCTAATATATGTCTAATATATAATGGCGGACAGTGCATAGACGCAGAATACGAGGCTCGTGGCGAACGTGGATTTAGCAGGTGAATATTCGTAGTGTGGCAGCTCAGAGTGTATAACATTATCTCTACCAGTGCAGTGGTTCTGAGTGAGTGTTAGTGAAGTGATTGGTGAAAGGAAAAGGCAAAAAATCCAATAAATTAATAATGCCACGCAAGGTGAAGCAAGTGCCAATGGAAGCCATAGTTAAGCAGGCCGTACAGGAAGCGCTGAGCAGCAAGGAGACACTTGGCACGCTTGCCAACCTTATCCAGGACCAGGTAACAAAGTCAGTTGTTGACCAATTAAAAGAAACTATCAATTTTAATACGAGTGTAATTGAAGAACTTAGGAGGGCTCTAGAGGAGCGGGACAAAACAATCAGTGATTTAAAAACTGAACTGCAGGATAAAACTGACTGTTTGGAACAATATCAAAGAAGGCAGTGCCTATGTGTTTTCGGTATACCGGAAACTGCGGACGAGAACACTGACAATTTAGTTCTTGACATTGCGAAAGAAATCGGGGTCAGTCTTTCTGTGGATGACATTGATAGGTCTCACAGGGTTGGGAAAAACCAGAACGGGCGTCCGCGACCTATAATCGTCAAGTTTGTGTCATACCGTAAGAGGAACGCTATGTTCACGAACAAAAAGAAACTTAAGGGCACGAATAAAACCATCCGCGAGGACCTAACTCCAGCAAGACTCCGACTTCTTCAGGACGCTGCTGCAAAATTTACCGTCCAGAACGTATGGTCTAGAGATGGAATCATATACGTAAAACAAGGGAACCGTAAAATAGCCATAACTAATCGTTCAGATTTGAACAGCATTCGCTAGTCACGAGCAGACTCTGTGTAATATAGTTATTTTAGTTCACTTAAGTTAATTTTCCACATAGTTGTAGTTTTGATTAGGTGATAATCTTATAGTTGTAGTAGGTACTTCTTACTATCAGTTGTCATCATTTAACTTTCAAGTTGACAACATTTAGCAACCAGGAAACAAATGTCTCTAATTTCAGCCTCCTTTCACCACTGTCCCAGGCAGGTCATTACCCCGTCGTGCCAGCCCCCTCGCAGAATACCGCTAACCGTCTCAAAGACATTCTTGCGCCCTACCCTACTTCTCTACAAATCGCACATGTCAATACACAGAGCATTGTCCCACATTTCTCAGAATTCTCCGAAATATTTTACACCTGTAATCTGCATGCTATAATGATTTCAGAGTCATGGCTGCGTCAATCTATACCTTCAGCGCTGGTTAAAATGAGTGGATACACTTTAATTAGGAACGACAGAGAGGGAAAGCCTGGAGGCGGAGTCGGAATATTTATACGCGATGATTTGAAATACAAGGTAATATTTAAATCGCCAAGTGAATACTCTCACAGAGCAGAGTTCTTGTTTGTAGAAATTGAAATTCGTGGTACGAAGTGTTTACTCGGTGTAGTGTACCGCCCACCGAAGACTGGAAACATCACAGATTTAGAAGAAGCGCTACAGGATTTAATATTCAGGTATGAACATATGATTTTAATGGGAGACTTCAACACTGACCTGAGAAATGAAACCACTGAGACTAGGCGACTAACATGCATGTTTGAATCAATTAATATGACAATTCTGCCCTTGCAACCCACACACCATGTTGCAACCTCGCACACACTCCTCGACCTAATCATTGCAAACAATAATGACCGTATATTGACACATGGACAGATGCCTGTGCCAGGCCTTTCCCGCCATGACATGATTTACGCTGCATACTCTTTAAAATGTCCAAAATACAGGCCTAAGATAATCAAATACAGGGATTTCAAAAATTTGAACGACGAAGCTCTCATTGAGGACGCTCTGAGCACACCATGGCACACAATTCAGTATATAAAGGACATTGACGACAAAGTATCTCATTTTAACAAACTTCTCTTAACTTTATACGACAGACATGCCCCATTACGTACTGCTCGAGTAAAGCGACCCTCTAACCCGTGGCTCAATCAAGAAATTCGTGATCAAATGAAAGATAGGGACTCAGCCTATAGCTACTATGTGAAACATCCAGCGCAGGAAAATTTTGAGAATTATAAAAAACTTCGAAATAAAACCACGCAGATGATAAGAAACGCTAAAATACGCTACTCGTACGAAATTTTAAATACACATGACTCTGCTGTTGCATGGAAGACTCTCCGAGATATGGGTCTAAGTAAAACGAAGACAAAGGACAGTAACTGTAATGTACCTTTGGATGATCTGAATGAGTATTTTAGCTCAAGAAACGTCCAGACGAACGGAAATACCAAGAGAGCCACTATTGACAGAATATTTTCAAAGGGAAAGCATGGTGGTGAAACATTCTACTTCTCTCACGTGACTCCAGGTGATGTAAAGAGTGCCCTTAATGACATAAAATCAAAGTCTACTGGACACGATGGAATAAACCTGTCCCATTTAAGAAGAATTCTAGACATCATTCTTCCTACAATAACGCATATTATTAACACCTCTCTTATGACGGGAATCTTTCCTGGGAACTGGAAAAATGCCATCATCCGACCCTTGCAGAAAAACAGTACCCCCACAACCCTTGACGATTACCGCCCTATTAGTATTCTCCCTGTACTAAGAAAAGTACTGGAGAAACTAGTACACAAACAAATGACAGCCTATCTCTTACATCATAACTTACTCGACAGATATCAATCAGGGTTTAGATCGAACTACAGTACCAGCACAGCATTAGTAAAAGTAACTAACGACATTCAGCTAGCAATGGATAACGGACAAATGACAATTCTTATTCTTCTCGACCTTACAAAGGCATTTGATTGCGTAGATAAAGACATTTTACTAGCTAAATTAGAAATGATGAAATTTTCTAATAATGTATTATGCTGGGTACGTTCCTATCTCAGTGGACGTAAACAATGTGTGTCAGTGGGAGACAATGTGGCTAGGTGGCGAAATACTGGGATGGGGGTAGCACAGGGTGGGGTGTTATCACCACTTCTGTTCTCCCTATACATGAATGACCTATCAGAACAACTGATGAACTGTAAATATCACTTATACGCTGACGATATCCAATTGTTTATTCATACCAAGCCGAATGACATACAAGAAGCAACCATGAAATTAAACGAAGACTTATTTAACATTAACGAATGGACTAGTAGCCACTGCCTGAAAGTAAACCCATTAAAATCGCAAGCCATCATAATAGGATCTAGAAAAGTGCATGCCAAGTTAGAAAGCATCAACGTACCGGTTGTCAAGATCAGTGAAACACCTATAGCACTGAAAGACTCCGTTAAGAACCTTGGAATAATTTTTGATAAGTATTTAAGTTGGTCAGAGCACGTAACAAAAATTTGTCAACGTGTATTCGGTTCATTACACTCAGTATACAAACTGAGAGATTTTCTACCTGTCAAAACCAGGAAACTGCTCATTCAAGGAATAATACTACCAATATTTGATTATGGTGATGTAGTCTATAATAACATAAGTTGTTCACTTGGTTCTAAACTTCAACGGGCGCATAATGCCTGCATTCGATTCATTCTAAATGTTCCGCTCCATTCCCACATCAGCCCATTCCTCCATCAGCTGTCCTGGTTAAGATTATGTGATAGACATAAATACCATGCTGTTTCTCTTCTTCACAAAATACTGCGAACAGGTAAACCACATTATCTGAGAATAGATTTCAACTACCTCTCTCCCTCAGGCAGAACACCCTCAAGGTCATCAGTACAAACCCTGCTGTCCATCCCCACTCATCACAGTAGTACGTATAACAAGTCATTTGTACCGGGGACCATACGTTCCTGGAATTCTCTCTCGGCTGAAATTAGAGACATAAGCAACCTAAAGCTATTCAGAAGAATGTGCTGGAAATTTTACCTACACTCAGATTGATTTACTCTTAGAAGTACCCTTAAATTTTAGATCATTAAGTTAAATGAATAAAATGTCAATGTAAGGTTAGTAACATTATAGTTGATATTTTTCGAGATATAGCTTTAATAATAGTAAATATTATAAATTAATTTTAAAATGTTAAAATGATTTTTATGATGCTTTACATTTCATACAAATTACATTTCACATTAACTTTAAATTATGTACAGAAAGACATTAATAAATAAATAAATAAATAAATAAATAAATAAATAAATAAATAACACCTGCAAGTGAAAGCGGCTATCTTGCAAATTAAAACTAAATCCATAAGGGTGGAAAATATATACATTATAATGCTAAAGAAAATTATCGTGCTATTATTCCATTATTGACATTCATATACAACTTCTCCCTTCAAAATATTGTATTTCTAAATGTCTGTAAAATGGCCCTGGTACAGCCCTTCCCAAAAACAAAATATTCTAGACTAAACAGTGACTACAAACCTATTAATATACTGTCTATAATAGCGAGGGGACTCAAACACATTGTGCATAATCAAATTGCGAACTATCTCAATGACCACGACATACTAGACCCACACCAGTCAGGTTGTTGACGAAATCACAGTAGGTGTACTACCTTACTAAGTGTGACTGACGATGTAAGACAGGCTGTTGATGAGCAAAAACTGACAATTCTAGTATTATTGGACTTCAGCAAACCATTGCCTCTCTAAGCACAACCTACATTTAACAAGACCTTATCAATTGATTTTTAAGTTTACACAGGGGTATTGAGTACCCTTTCTGCCGGGCCTTTGTGAAAAATAATATTTTCAATTACTGGCCCCTGAAATCAAAGATTAAAACCCTACTTGGGCTAGTGGCCCAACGATGCAGAGGCTAGTCCCACACTACTGAGGTGACTAGATGGAGGACAATTTACAAGACTACAGATAGAAAATGGTTAAAAAGCATAGTCACCCCAAAAACTTGAGAGTGTATCACACTCTCTATTCCCGAATTTCAGTTAAGTACACTTGATTTACTTGAACGTTTACATGAGAAGAAAGAGAAGTTTACATTTTAGGAAATGGACTGTTACATAGTTAAAGATTGGAACCTTCCCCTCGAGTCAGCTCGCGGAGATAACTACTGAGATAGAAAAATGGTGGCCATTACCTTAGCTGATGTTCTGCCTGCCGATGGATGAGGCCCCCTTCCCCTCTTTTAGCACACACACACTCAATAGCATGACGATCAGTAAGACAAGTTGACTCAAAACAGCGTCAGCTTTTATTCCTGAGAGGAAGGTTCGAGATGGCTCTGGGCTAAGACCAGACACACCCCCTCAATTTTATTGGACAGTCGATAAGTTAAAAGAAGCCTATGATTGGTAGAAAAATAAATACACAAAATTTTTATTGGCCAGAGTCCAAAGCTGGCGGGATGAGTAAGAAGTGTTGAAAACCTGGAAGTATCAAAAACAAAGGTAATCCGTTCAGTTCAGAAAACCTATAAACACAACATTTCTTTAAATTTCTTGTTGTTCCCCTTTACACCAGAGTGCATAACATCAGTTTGTTAATAGAGACATCTATGGGGAGAAGTCCAAACTTCTTGAAATAGCTTTTGCCAACTGTGATACACAAAAAAAACAAGTGAAATCCAGTCAGTTTAAGAAATCTAAAAATAACACATTACTCTAACACTTTAGTAGTAACATCTGTTGACCAACTTCCTGCACTAGTTGTTTCAATTTTTATGTGGTAGATAGCGTTCTTCAAGACACTTCATTTAAATGCATAGGGTTGAGGTGTACCTCCCGGTACAGACGCCCTCCCCCAATATTCCTTCCCTGGGTGACACTGTAGAAATTTGCAAAAAAAAAAATTATGTTGGAATTTCACGGATGGAAAACTTCTTGCTGAATGTTCAATTTAGAAAAAAAGTTTGAAAACCAGTCTTGAAGTCTTCCTGAAGTTCTCAAAGTCCGTGATGCCTAGTTCAAGTTTGACGGCAATAGCGACTGACACTGCCTATACCCGGGTGGTATCCCCCGGGCCCCCCCATGTACCCTCAGACATGCCTCTCCCACTACCTTGAGAGGGTTAGCCGTGGTGGTGCCCACCACAGACAAGATATAGTAATGCTGCTCCAAGATGGGCAGGCGGTTGAGTTATCGCACCCCAGTCCTTGCCGGAAAGGATGGAGCTTCGGCGTGCTGTTCAGAAGGAGACTGGACCAGAGTGGAGTGGGCCCTTACCCTACACCGGCATCGCTTGCCATATGTTGCGACATGGCTGCTGTTGGCTTAGAGGGCACTGAAGCAGTAATTTGTTCGGTGACAGAGATTGTTTGCTGGAGATTGAGGGTCTTTATTACTTTGCAGGTTTTTATGAGGCGGGCGGTGTAGCGGATGAGTGTGTGTCTGTTTTCCAGGGTTTGGAGACTGGGGCTAGGTTATGGCCATTAGGCCATGGACAAACAGAAACCCTTATTGGAGGTGAAGGTTGTACAAATCTAATTGCAATACATGATATGAATTTCTTACGATCGGGGCAGAAAGCCTCCATATTTCAAAATAAGTTACCTAATTAATTTTATGATTTAAGATGATTACTGTAAGGAATATAACCTTTGCTTACTGCCAAGCTTTAGTGGCCTATGTACTAAAACAAGGAATTTTTTATTGGTTTCACCTGAGAAAGGTGAACCCTAAATATCCTCTCATTGGCTGGGTTGCTGACCAATAAGGTGACAGCGGGTTAAGAAATCGAAAACAATACATGGCCCACGAAGTCTGGGAGCAAGCTTGCCCACAGGTACAATTTTTTTTACCATAACCTGTTCTCCAACTTTTAAATTGGTAGGCCTCCGTCCACGATCATATTCCTCTCTAACTTTTTCATGAGAAGCTTTAAAGTTACTATTAGCCTTCTTCCATAGATCTCTAATATAATCGGGATCTATTGGCACTGGCAACTTGTCATTAAGTGACCATATATTAGACAGCGGCATGTGGGAACAAATTTAAACATGAGGGTGATTATTACCTTAAACTAAGCTGGTCGCCTCATGTGCTCAGTAATATACTCTCCATAATGCAATATTCGTTGCTACTTCCTCAGTGATCATAAATATGAGCTATCATCCCATTCTGTCACTTAACAAGGCTAGACTATTTCTTAAATAGAGCATCCTGTGGCATTAAAGCCTATTATTAACACTCGGTCATTAAATCCACGTTCATTACTTTTAACATAACTTACTTTTATATCATAAGTTTAGTTCCTAATGTACATGAATAACATTTGGGTGACAGTTGATATTTCATTGATGAAATGATGCAAGATGAGGTGTCATTATATAAAAAATTCACAAAGGAATGCATCATATCCATCCCAGTTAGTCTTTTAGGTTCTAAGTTAAACAAATTGGTCTATAATTTTTAACACTTTATTATTAGTGCACTACACTGTTAGTGGCATTCAAGTAATTGAATACTTAAATTATCAACACATTTCAACTGATAGAAGTGCACTCATGTTCATAAAACAGAACACCTTTAAAGACTAGAGATAGGAAATTCATATTCACATGACATGTTCATTAGTATGTTCTGCAGAAAGGATTAGCATTTCAGTCACCCAGGTATGACATGTACCCTGTTGCTTAGTAGGCACTTTGTCCTCGAGGGGCACTGATAACTTGTTCCACGTGTGATGGCATCCTGGGGGATAGCCATCATGTGGTTCCACAGTTCATCTTTGGTGGTTAGCAGCGCCGTATCCGTCCTTTCACCATATCCCACACATTTTCGATTAGCGACAAGTCCGATGATCAGGTGGGCCAGGGCAACAGCCTGACATTCTGTGACAACAAGAGGGCACGTGTTCGTGCAGCACATGTGGTCGCGCATTGTCATGTTGAAATATGGTGTCTGGGGTGTCGTGCAGAAAGGGTATGGCTACGGGTCGCAGGATATCGTTCACGTAGGTCAAACTTTTAACAGTGACCTGGACATGCACCAGCTGTGATTCATGTTTGTACCCTATAGCACCCCACACCATAAAGCCTTGAGTTGGCTCTGTATGTCTTGTGTGAATGCAGTCAGTGTGATGCCTCCCCCCTTTCTGCGACGAACGAGAATGCGGCCATCATTTATAAACGAACAGAACCTGGATTCATCCGAAAAAACTGACTGCTGCCATTCCTGTCCCCAGTGACGTCGTTCCATACATCATCACTGTCTAGAATGTTTATGCACATTATTCAAAGGTAGGCGGAGAACTGGACGACGCGTCGGTAACCCAGATCGCAATCAACGGGGACGGATTTTCATTCCTGATAGTGTACGATGTGTTACACTGTACCACTGTTGCGCCATAGCCGAGGAGGATGCCAATCTGTGCTGCAATGCCATTGTGATGAGGTGTCGATCTTCTCGGGATGGGTCTGGTTGGTGTGACCGGACCCACCTCGTAGTTATCTACGACCTTCTATGAACGTTCTGTACACATCCGCTGCACTGCTGACACACTCCTTCGCACACGAGCTGCAATTTCCCAGATAGATGTATCACGTTCTCTCATGCCCATAATTCACCTTCATTCAAAGTGACTAATCTGACAGTACTTTTCTTGCATACGTCTGCGAGGCATCATGCACCTCTGCTCAAGTCACACTGATCCATTACCTTTGCTTTATAGTGACAACGAGAGCCGCAAGCACAATTTACCAGTCCGTGGTTATGCGCAGGGATATCGATATTGGACCTTGAACCTGAGGATCGACATGTTTCAAATGCTAATCGTTTCTTCAGAACATACTAATGCACATGTCCTGTGAATATGAACATCCTATTCCTAGTTTTTCAAGGTGCTCTGGATTTTATGGACATGAGTGTATTTCAATCATTCACAAAATTTACCAACACCAATTAGTAGATGAGAAGTGCTAAGAATCTGTAACAACACAAAATAATAGAAAATATTATTTCAAGAATGAAGTCCTTCTGAAAAGGAAATTAATATTTAAAAAAGGTTCTCAACATTTTATGATGGAAGTTGATTAAGTCCTGGCTGGTAACGTCTCACGATTGGTCCCTTTAGCACCCTTTAGGGTGTGGTGGGATCTCCTCTTTTAGTGGCACATTCTGGAAGGAACATCCTTTGCAACGTGCACCATGATGAAAGTAGAGATTCCTCTTACAAGCAGCATGATGATTCCCCTTTTTTCTTGTCTTGCAGGCTTCTTGTAACAGTAGGCTTCCTCACACACACACACACACACACACACACACACACACACACACACACACACTCACTCACACATACACACATACTGAAACTAAAATGGCACATTAATATGTGTTCCAACCATGCCTATATAAATGTCAGTCGACACGTAACTTGCGGGTTCAGATGATTTGCACACCACACGTGTTCTGGAATTAATATTGTAGTGGTTATGTCGTGCAGAAGACGAAATAATGTGTTCCCTCTGTAAGACATCATGGCTAATAAACGGCGTTTGGCATAGAATATCTTGTAGAATTGTAGTGGGAAAGCGAAGTGAAGTTGTGCTCTAAAGTAAAGCAGTATGAAAGCAGTAGAGCAAAATCTGAATAAGTTGAGCATCGATTACACACTGCCTTTATCCGCCCTCTGTCTAGAAGGTGTGATTAGTTGGAAACCAATCATACATTTCTTCACATCTTCTTAAAGTATCATGGTTCAAAACTGGTCTTGTGAAGAATTCTGAAAACTTGCCGGGCGGTGTTAGCCTTGAAAATGTTAACTGTTCATATCTGTCGCATGCTAACCTCCTGACCAATAAGAAAATAGGGATGGGTCGCCACACGACCATGCAGCTATGAGCTTAAAGGCGAATTTCTCCAAAGTAATCAGATCCTGGACTTCACCAGAGCTGTTATAAATGACCCACTGACCGAATTAAATTAAGCTTTTGTGGCAATCTCAATTTTAACTCCAATTATGCCATTTTCGGGTACAGTGTGTTGTAGATGAAAGATTTCTTTCCACAGTATATACTGCTGTATAAATTATACAGAAGTATTAAAAGTGTATTATTTTGATATATTGATGCCTTGTTGAATTAGTAAAATTGGTTTGTAGAAATCCTGTGTGTGGTGTGAAAACTGTATTTTTCAGTATAAAGTGTTGTGTAGAACTTTAAGGTGAAATTATCTGTAGATTTGTACAGTGCTTATGTAGTGTCATTCTACATTATTATCAGTTAACTTCTCTGAGATGCCCAGCTATCTTTTAGCTGTTAATGTTAATACTATAATTGGTTTTACAGTAAAATAATGATAATCATTACATTTACTATTTCTTAATTGATATTTCACCCATGTGTCATTGAAATGTGTTTGATCCAACCCAGTCTCCTCATTTCGGTGATAAATTGACCCGTGAGTATTTCTCGATGCCCAGATACCTTTGATCCATGATTCCCGTTTACAATATATACCCTGCAATTTACTAGTATTTTCGTACACTTCTCTGAGTATTAGCTTCCAAATATTCCATGCGATAATTCTGGACGTCGGTTTATCTTCACATAAATTTGTACTTTGTTTCTTAATATGGATAAATCTGTGTTGATGTAGGACAGTCAAAGTTCATAGAACTATTGTGATAAACCTTTTTGTTGATTGTTGTCTCTTTTCCTTTGTCCCTCAGTGAGAGACATTGCTTGTTGTATCGTGTGGTACCGAATGTTCTCATTGTCAAGAAATGTTAGTTGAAGTGAATTGTTCTACTCTAACTGAAGTTCTGTTAGGTTCAACTTGCATTAGCTTGATCACCTCAAGAATCATGTCTTTGGCTGTTCTTCTGAGCAAGAGATCTTTCATGGGGTTACTTCGGAATGTGTTGCAAGAAAATAAGCATAAATTTGGAAGCATTGTCTATCGTAATTACAATGCCGATAGGCTTGATAAGTCTCTTAAAGGGATTCTTGGTGAAGGGCATACATAGAAGCTGCGAAGAAGTAAGGGCTACCTCGATCCTAGATCCGTAGAGCATACGTAGGCAGCCCATCTTGACTTCAAGGGAGGAAAGCATTTTCTGCATAGAATTTTGGGATTCTACTTTACTCTTTACTTTTCCAAAGTAACCCCATGTATCGTAAAATTTTGGACGTGTATATGAAAACTTATGTCCAAATGTGCATGTACATCTGGGGAACTGTGAAAGCTGAATTTTTTAAATAAGAACTTACCTTTTAACGTATTGTTTGAAATTACATATTAAGATACTCTCACAAAAAGTATTGGAAGAGAAGGAATTCAAGCAATTGCTTCCTTGTTGTACTGAATAACTGGCCATGTAGCTCTAGGTCTGCATTTATAAGATGCTGGGCTCGAAGCCACTGTCGACAGCCCTGAAGTGCATGTTTCACATTTTCACAGCAAACAAATGGTGCGAATGTACCTTAATTAAGGCCACAATTGCTTCCTTCTCATTCCTAGCCATTTTTAGCTCATCATCGCCATATGACCTATCTGTGTCGGTGTGAAAGAGAAATGGTAGAAACCATCAAATAAACAATATGCCGTAGGTTATGTTCAATTAACTTTCATTAATATGGCTTAAATTTATGATTATAACTGGCCACTGTTCTTTGACTGATAATTACATTCAAACTATTCACCTTTTTGTCTCTTTGAAAAATCAAGGAAACTAAATTTTATGTACATAGTCAATGAATATTTACATTCTCATAAGTTCCATAGATTCATACTTTAGGAATATTTGTTGCTTCAGTTAAACTATTGTAATTAGGATACATCTAAATGTGGCTTAGAATTATTGTAGAATAGTTATTTTATTAGTAAATATCATTCTTGCTTTATTATTACTTAATCTTTTCATTCTATTGTTCCTGGTAACCTGTTGCAATTTGGATAATGTAAGTCCGGTTTAGAATTGAAGTGTAGCTATGTAATTAGATTTTAAGTTGCTTGCTTTGGAAAGGCCAGAAATCTCATGACATCAAAGATGTCTGTGAACTTATCTGCCAGGTTACATCCAGCAGGAATGGTGTTGATTTCATTGTGTGCGCAAGCATGCAAGATTGAGTTGCTGAGGTTCAGCGCTATACCGACAGCCTTATGTGAATTACATTCGACGTTGCATCCTCTCGAACTTGTGTTTTCTGTGTCACAATCTGGCTGTGATGACCTGGATAAGGAAGAGCATTGGCAGGAGGTACGAGGTCATGTTGCAGCGTATCCTGAAGATGAGTTTCCACTTCTCTGTGATGACCTTAATGCGCATGTTGGTCACTAAGAATTTTTATAGCTGCCATGGTGGTAATACCTTCGGTACCTGATATGATGATGGAGCTCATATTTGAGGTTTCACTTGTGGTGACTGCAGCAAGCAAATTGACCTTATCGTTGTTCAGCACCGTGATCTACGACGAAGAAAGGATCTGACTGTATTCCACCTCTGCATAAGGTAGGCATAGCAGATTTAAGGACCTCTATGCCCTCGAGAACATCAAGTGGTGGAAGCTTAATGACTAGAAGGAGACCCTAGCAACAACAGAAATTTTCCTCTTGTTGATCTTAATGCATTTGACAACATGTAGACACATTCTACAGATCTTTCACTGCAACCGTCACAGTAAACTTGGGTACGATATAACCTAGTTTCTCTTGTATTCAATATCTAACGTTCCTATGGATGATTGCACTCCAAGAAGAGTTGTAGGATAAGACGAAGGCATACTGTATATAAATTGGCTTTCAAAAAAGACTCCAGAACACAGGGAAAGAATTGTCTTTGAGGAACCTGTGGCTAAGAAATCTGTCGCTGAATCGAGACGCACTCACTGTAATGACCTGTGTACAAGGTGTCTGAGAACTATACTGACAGAGAAATCAGGGATGCTCTTCGTGTAATGTTGAGAATGATGGTGCAGTGAGATTCTCGGGGAAATGTTTCCTTTTGAGGAAATTAAAGTGACCTTGTTACTTCCGGTCATGCAGTTCAGATTGAGATTTCTTAGCCACAGGTTCCACAAAGACAATTATTTCCCTGTATATAAATTGGCTTTCACAAAAGACTCCGCAGAACACATACGGCTCAATCGAGACGCACTCACTGTAATGACCTGTGTACAAGGTGTCTGAGAACTATACTGACAGAGAAATCAGGGATGCTCTTCGTGGAATGTTGAGAATGATGGTGCAGTCAGATTCTCGGGGAAATGTTTCCTTTTGAGGAAATTAAAGTGACCTTGTTACTTCCGGTCATGCAGTTCAGATTGATGAACTTGCTCTATTTGCTATGTCAGAGAGTCAGCCGCTGTGCGTCAGAAAAGAGAAGGCAGGGGAAGTGAAATTTGGAGAAATAGGTAATTCTCGATGCGAATGCACAAGTTTCTCGTTCTTTTCGCATAGTCGCTTCCAAACTCCGGTAGACACTGTACAGTTTGTTCTACACGAATTGACTACTATGTGAACCCTATAGAAAGAGAAGACATCTTGTAACAAGAATACAGGCCGCTTTCCAAACCGTTCGCCACACACTACACATCCTGGACATAGTCCATAGTCACTCACTACTACGCCATTGTGAACTATACACCAAAGTAGGAGGGGGCCTTATTGAACATACACTGTAATCAAATCACTCGGCGTGTTGATTCCTTTGTTCAGTATTTCATTGAGTTTACAATATTATGAGGGAAGGAATACAAAATCTTCGAGCATGTTAATTAATATAGAATATTACTGCGACAAACAGACGAGAGGAGAAACAATCTGATGCTTTCTTTGACTAACATGTGTGTCTTAAATACAGTGTGTTCTTTAACTGTGTGTGCAGTTACGGCTATTAGATAAATGGACTGTGGATATTGCCTGTTAGAGACAATCCTTTCGAAATCGTATGAGGAAGCAGTATCTTTGTCTGCTCATACACTCCACAACGCCTCCTTACCCTTATCTTCCCTGAAAGGCGGCAGCAGCTCTTCAATTTCAATAGCGCACCAGGAAGTAACAATTTAACCTCATTTTCTCAAAAAATATAATTTTTCCCGCCAGTCTGATTGAACCATTATTCTTAACATAATACGTAGAGCATTCTTGAATTTTTGTCGGTGTAATTCTGATAAACACTGTACACCACTGAGCTCAAGGGAGGAAGAAGGGAACTGTTTTCCATCTGACGAAAATTGACACAAGTATTGAGCACACTGTCTGCATTAGAGACAAAGATGACCAGTGATTAGAGGACAAACAATAAATCCTCAATCATTGGCAACAACATTTGTAGATATTTCCTGCATTGAATTACCACATCACCCTATTCCTGATGGTAAGTCCCATCTTATGCATCACATCAAAGGAAGTGGAGAGTGCCATTAGGAGTATGATGGACCAAAAAGCGCCAGGACCGGATGAATATCCAGCAAACTTCTGGAAGATGGGGCAGTTTAAAGAACTCATTATCAACTGGCTGACAAGCTTATTCACTGCCAGAGTTGACTCTGGCTCTGTTCCCAGTCATTCGGCTGTAAACATCCTTGTGCCTATTTTTTAGCAAAATGACGATTCAGCAGAATGTGCAAATTACCATCCAAATTGCACCCAATTGTACATGAGAAGATCTTTTAGAGTAGCCTTCATTATTGACTGGGTGAAATCGCCGGCATTATTGCTATCCAATGCATCTTCATTAAGGGTGTTGGAACAACTCATGCAATTTTCACCGCCAGAATGCTAATTGAAAAGCACTGAGAGCACCAGCCGGCAGTGTACATTGTCTTCCTTGATACTGGAATTACTTTCAGCCGTGTTACTACGGCTTGTTGCTGTGTACGGTGTTGAATGTTGACAGATTTAGAAAGGTATGAAGTAGCAATTACACTGCATGATAATGTGTATACTTCATTAGTCGATGGGCATCGCAGCCGTCACTCGTGACG
The DNA here is from genome assembly GCF_040414725.1 of Anabrus simplex. Classification (NCBI taxonomy): domain Eukaryota; kingdom Metazoa; phylum Arthropoda; class Insecta; order Orthoptera; family Tettigoniidae; genus Anabrus; species Anabrus simplex. The sequence continues at coordinate 42,950,778 of NC_090279.1, forward strand.
CATAGGATATGTCACCAATGGTTTGGTCATGTCCTTTTGCAGTACCTGACGCAGTTGACAATTTCACCTAATCCTTTGAAATTACTTTACAATGTCCACTATACGGAACATTGAATGTAATACACAAAAATTTAAAACTAGAAATGCTGCTGGGATGGGTAAAATTTCTGGGCATATACGATTGTCAGTTTTTTGAGATATTGAGTAGGGTATGTATGAAACAGTTATACCAGACGAATGAATACTTAGTATAGTAGCACTCTGTGTATAGAGAAAATGTGCTAAACTTAGGGCTAGTAATTACACAATAGTCGTCTTGACTTGTGTTGCATGGAAGCTCTTGGAATGCATTCTTTCTGATTATGTTATACACATTTAAGAAATTACCAACTGGCTCGATAGAAGGTAGTTCAGATTTAGGAAACATTATTCCACTGAAGCTCATCTTGTGGATTCCAGCATGATATAGCAGATATATTAGATTCAGGAAGTCAAATGTATCACGATTGACATATCCATGGATTTTCTTAGGGTAGATATCGGGAAACTACTGACAAAAAATTAGTGCGTTCGGTATAGATAAAACAGTGGCTAAATGGGTGACTATAAAGATATGGCCAAATTATTAAACATTAAAAATTCGAGAATTGAACAGATAAGATGTTACCAATTTTAAAGTTGATGACATTAGTACTTTTTATGCACCCCCTTAGCTTTCATGAGCGACTTGATTAGACTGGGCATACCCTCGAACAGTATTTTACACTGGCTCTTTAAATCGTCATCATGACACCAGATCTGACCGAGCTTCTCAATCAAGCCAATTTTTGTCGTTATAATTTTTTGGACTTTGCTATTTTCTAAGGATATTCTATGGGGTTCATGTCTGGACTGTTTCTAGGCTTTGTTCTTGCATAAAAATCTTATCTTGCATAAAAATAAATTCACTTTGGCCGAATTACTCTTGCACCTCAGCTACCAAACGGGTTCTTAATACTATACTGTTCACGTCTCATACTTCCTTCTACAATATATAATTGTCCACAGCCATACCAAGAAAATACACTGCAGACCATCACTAAAGTTGGATGCTTCACTCAATCTGGATGGAATGCTTCTCCTTATCTTCTGACATATTGACTTGTCTCTTCTGTGACAGGAAATACCGATTCGTCACTAAAGCAAACCTGAAATAAATAAAACAAATAAGCCTAGCATTAAATGCAATAAGCTGTATGGTTTAAAAGAAGAATTTCATACATTTACTGTGCTGTACGGTTACATCACTTAGATTGGGTTATAATGGAATAATGAATAGTAATTTAGGAATTACAGTAATTGTCATGGACTTGCCTGTTTCCATTCATCAGATGACCAATTCTGGAGAGTCGTGGCTCACCGGTACCTCTTTACAGCCATAGCAGGAGTAAACTTCGCTTTGCCTTGAGGTCATCTTGCTTTCATTCCAGCATTAAACAGCTCTCGCCTCAGAGTCCTGGCTAATACAAATGACCCATACTCTTCTAATTTCTTACGTAAATCCAAACTAGTAACCTTGCGGTTGTTTACTGACAAATTAATCAGTTTTGCTTCCTCCTTGGGGTTGGTTTCTTCTTCTGCACACAGTTTCCAACACGTTGTTGACATTTTGTCTTGGGCCGATGACCTTCGATGTTAAGCCCCTTAAAACAACAAGCATCATCATCATCACATTTTGTCTTCCCGTTATCTTCACATTTTAAAATTCTACTTACAGATTGCTGTGGTATTTGCAATCTAGAATCTATTTCTTGTTGTGAATGACGTTTCTCAAGAAGTAGCTCTCTGACAATGCCTTTCTTGGCGAAAGGTCTCTTCGTCTCCCCATAACCTCAAAATTTGACAGTTCTCTAGAACCACTCTTAAGAAATATCAACTGAACTCCTGAATAGTATCAATAATACATGTAATTTACAGAATGCACAGTCTTAACAATAGGTCACATTATTTACTTCCAAACAGCAACATTATGCAGGTAATAAAGATAAACAACAGAACATGCTCACTAACAAAAATGACACAAAACCATGTGAATAATGAAATTACATTGTGGTTCTCACTGTAGCCACTGTATGAAAAAAATACAATAGTGTGGACCAGGATATCCCAAGTGGAAACTTTGCCTCCAAACAAGTTCAAGGATTAGGCTATACAGGTCGATAGTTTACATAAAGGTAGAAATATAACTTTTACCATTAAAATTTGGCCACGTCTGGTGTATTTCTACAAAATAGGACTCAGAGCATTAGAGTAGGTGAAGCTTTATTTGATCGTGTAACAATTATGGGATTGGGTCCCACAGGGCAGTATTATGAGACCTTTATTTTCTGATATATTAAACAATATGAATAATGAACTGAAAAAAGTGATGAGGCTCTGTCTAATGAATAAGTTTCAGGATTATGAGTAACTGAAAAAGACCTTGACAATATTGTAAGATGGACATCGGGCAATGCTATATTTGTAAACATGGTGAAAAGTCAGTTTCTTTGTTTCACATATAGAAAGAGTCCTCTCCAGTTTTATTATTGTATTGATGGGTGAAATTTCTTCATGGGTATCTCTGTAAGTACCTAGCTATTCATAATAAGGATATAGCTTCATTATGGTAATCATTTAAACATATTGAAAATAAAATTTACAGATCTCTTAATATGATTATGAGGTTATTTAGGGGTTGTAAAGGAGAGGGCATATAAATCTCCAGCAAAGCCACAATGAGAGTGTGAGACCATCACCAGTATTACTTGAGTAGAGAACAGGAAATGATCCACAGAAATATCTCCATTTCTTGCGGGTGATTTCTAACAAAAGAGTTGTGTTACAGAGATATTGCAAAGTTTCAGCTGGGGAGACTTGGAGAAAGGAGACAAGTTGTTTGATTAAGCAGTATATTCTGAGATGTCATTGGAGAGATGGCTTGGAATGACATTAGTTCATGAATACATTTAAGTCATGTTCTTTAACTGTAGGAAAGGTCACAACATGAAGATAAGTTTGAATTCAAGGGGACAAATTTTGGCAAATGTTCACTTATAGGAAAATGATTTAGTGATTGAAATAATATGTTTCATATACTTCCACAATCTTTTTTCTATATAAACAACCAACAGCCCTAATTGCTGTAGTTTGATTGATTCATTGATTGATTCATTCATTGATTGGGACATTAACTGATTTATGCTTTTGGTCTTAATGTGATGTACAGAGGGGGGATGATGGATATTTCTATGCTTATGATTTAAGCATTGTCCACTTGTTGGGAAAGTGGTAGGAGTACTGTGGGATTATTTGATATTACAGTGAAGTGTTTTTGGTAAGGAAGTATATAGGAACATGGAAATGAACAAAGAGGTGACAAGTCAACTCATATGTATTAAGATGGGAACAGGGCAGTATGAATATAAGAGGATGAAGAAAATGGCTAGTCATTGTGGAATTAGGGATCAACAGAAAGAGAAACAGAAGCAAGGAATGGTATTGGGTAATGATTCGGAGATACTGCTTACTATTATTTATTTTCCTAAAATTGTACATGTTCACATGTATGTGTACATATACTCGGCTGAATATTTACAAATATGTAGGTGATTTTAAATTTACAAATTTGCAATGTTCCTCCCTTTCTATGCTACTGTGTTTACTGCTGTCCAACAGTGTGTTCCTTTTCATGTTCTTATATCTCATCAATTGTTTGAAAAGCAGTGCCAAAGGGACTCAGGTTAAAACATAGCAGGTCATTGTGCAAGTTAGGTTCCAAAAAGGGTAAAAAATTAAATAAGTCAATGCAATGTAAATTTTAACCTAATATAATTTGTGTAGTATTATTTGATGTAGTTGCACGAGTGGCATGTGTGTTGATTATGTTTGTAAAAGAGAAAACATTATGAGTAAGAGTTTGTAAATTCTATACATTTATTAAGGATCAGCTGTGTGCTTAATACAAAAAAATAGCAAAAATTGTAGAATACTGTTTTTAGGAAATTGTCTTCTTCTCTGTCCTTTTAAAATTTAGTGCTTGATAATAATGTATTTTTGTGTACCATTTGCCACCAAGGTAGACACCTCTCTTGCATTTAATGGGATTTTCATTTGATTGTTCCTTTCCATTATATATTTTTTAAATGGGGGATAAATGAATTATACTCTTCTTGTGCCACTATGAAATTTATTTTCTCAGCTGTTTCTATTTTAGGCCTATATATTTTTATTCCTTACTTCTTTACTCTACTTGTCTTATTTCTTACTGACAGCCTTCCGAAGATACTAAGGAGGAAATATTCATAGAGGAACAAATTGATGAAAAGCTGTTGCCATACATCAAAGAAGAAACAAAGTACGTACACTACTACTTTTATACAATATGGAATATGTTGTACCTATTCACAGTTGTGTTCAGTAGTGGTTGGTTTATCTCCAAAAGTGGCCACGTTCATCAGTTCAATCCTGTCTTTACAAGGTTACATTTAAACACTAATATCTGAAAATTCTATTGGTTAAAATTATCTAAAATATTCAGGAACTTTAAGGTCATATTTAATGTTACATCATGTACTCGTAGTTTTATTCAATATATATCTACAAAAAGAATCTCTGGTAAAGCTAGATATTTTTGAAGTGTATTTGTTCACAATACCTTTAAGCAACCATGAAAAAGTGTTCTTTCTTTCACTTTCTCTGCATCATTTGTTCATCACATTCTTATCATCTGAAATGCTATCTGAAACTATTGCTTCCAGATATTCTGAGTAATATTTTTATACGTTCATGCCAACAGTGACACACAGAAAAAGCTATACTTGTAGATTAGAAATTAAATCTTCTAATTCGAAATTGTTAAGTTTTATGTACATTGTAAACAATAAATATTTCAAACTAACATAATCAGTTTCATTAATCAATATAATGATGGCTCAGTTCAATAATGTGATAACTCGAAGAATGTCATTTTGAAATTATTTGGTTAGATTCCTTTTTTCTGATCATTTCTGTTCTCTTCTGTGTTAAGTCAGATTCCTCAGTTTGTGAACGCCAAAGCAGATAATGTGTTGTAGAAATGAAACTTAGAGGTCAGTTATGTTACATCTTCGGTATCATAGTTTTCAAATAAAACTTGTGCATTGCTGTAAGCATAAAAAATTGTGCTATTGATTTATGTTCATTCCAGTGATGTGGTCACACTTTCTGATTCATTTTAGTGTTCATTGTCAGTCAGGTGCTTCTAGTGTTTTGATTGCAAACATACTTACACAATTAGTATTAACTAATAAAATGGACAGGTACAAGTGGAATTTTAAATTTGTTCAGGTTGCCAAAAAATTCAGAATTCTTCAAGTAAGTGAATTTATTATCTCATAAAAGTAGATAAATAGGCGGTACATTATTGCTTCACGTCCGTAGGTTTACCCTCAAAGTGCCCTACACGTGACCCTCGGGTGGTGCTAAGAAAGCAATAACTGTGTCTGCTGGATCTATCTTTTTAAAGATCCTCCAGCAATGGCAGAAGTATTTCATGGAAATGGCTCTTCTCACAGCTACCAGACAAGAAACATCGGACCTTTCATCCATGTTTTCGAGCTTAACGTAGAAATCATCAGCAGAGCAAAATGTGACTACCTATCCAAAGTTATCCTGAATAATAATATAGATGTTGTGGTTATACATGAAAACCATACAGCCGATAAAGAAGAGTTTCGGAAAAGGGGCCTCATTGATGGTTTCACAGCTCTTGGTGCAACATATCACAGTGCACATGGTATAGCTACTTATGTTCGTAATAATATCCAAGATGCCTCACTGCTCTTTCAAAACGAAGACAAAGACGAAGACATCCATTGTGTTGCTGTGCGAGTGGCACATGTTACTATTTTTAACATTTATAAACCCCCAAACGCACAGTGGTCAGGTACTGTACTCCCGACTGCTCAACACCCTGCAGTTGATATAGGCGACTTCAACAGCCATCACGAACTATGGAAGTACTCGAATAACAATGAATGTGGAAAGAAACTCGTAGAATGGACAGAAATGAACAATCTACATCTGATTTTTTACCCAAAAGATCTTGGTACTTTCCAATGAGCTGCATGAAATAGGGATTTCAATCCTGACTTGTGATTTGTTAGCTGCAATAAGGCAGGACAGCCCTTACATACCAGTCGTAAAGTGTTAAGACATTTTCCCCACAGTCAACATGGCCCCATTGTAGTGGACATTGGCATCAAAATTCCTGTTGTACGGTCAATACCACATGCTCGGAGGAACTTCAGAAAAACAAACTTGTCAACATTCACCACTGAACTAGATAAATGTGTTCGGTGGATTGCTCCCAAGCACAATTACAAGCGTTTCGTAGATGCAGTTATGATGGAGGCTAAGAAGAAGAGTATGCCATAGAAAAGAATACATCCCTGGTTGGAATGCAGAGACTGATGCACTCTATAACGAATATCTGCATACTGGTGATGAAGACAGCTGATGAACTTCCTTCCAGCATGGATACTACCCGGAGAGAACGGTGGATTGAAACAGTGGAGAATATCGACCTAACTCATTCCAGTAGAAGATCTTGGGGGCACCGCAGAAAACTTGGAGGAAGGACACATTTGGTGAAGGAACAGCCTGGAGTTACTCCGGATGAAGTAGCATCTCACATCGTCACAACTTGCCAAACTCCGCCGGGGTGAGTGGCTCAGACGGTTGAGGCGCTGGCCTTCTGACCCCAACTTGGCATGTTCGATCCTGGCTCAGTCCGGTGGTATTTGAAGGTGCTCAAATATGTCAGCCTTGTGTCGGTAGATTTACTGGCACATAAAAGAACTCCCGCGGGACAAAGTTCCGGCACCTCGCCGTCTCCGAAAACCGTAAAAGAGTAGTTAGTGGGACGTAAAGCAAATAACATTATTATTAACTTCCCAAACTCCATCAGATAAGAAACATACCAAATACATACGGCGCCAGCTCCAAACTCTGGAATCAAGAACACCACGCACATCAAGGTATTCACAACCGCTTACGGTGCAAGACATCAGTGCTGCTCTCAAAGACGTTAAACCAAGTACAGCTCCAGATTTTGACGACATTCATCGAGAATTTCGCATTCATTTAGGGAAGAATGCAAGAAGTTGGCTGTTAAGGTTTTTTACCGACCTTCTACAGAACAGACAACTCCCGGCAGAATTCAAACGAACGAAAGTGATTTCCATCTTGAACCCAGGTAAGCCCTACAATGACCCAAGCAGTTATAGACCAGTTGCCCTTCTTTTTGAGAGGCTATTCCACAACAGAATCAGCGCAACTATTTTTCAGCGTATTACAGTTGATGAAGCTGGATTCAGGCCAAATCGCAGCTGCTGCGATCAAGTGCTTTCACTGACATTCCACATGGAAGCAGGTTTCCAGAAACAACTCAAGACCTCAGCTGTATTCCTTGATCTTACAGCAGCATTTGACGCAGTCTGGAGGGAAGGATTAATTTACAAGCTTCTCAGAATTGTACCCTTTAGGACCATCGTGCAGGTTATAAGCAATATGCTCGATCACAGAAGATTTCGAGTGTGTATGGGAAATAGTATGAGTAGAGAAAGGAAGCTCAAAAATGGATTACCCCAAGGATCGGTACTGTCTCCCCTACTGTTCAATTTGTATATCTCTGATCTCCCAGAAATATCACAAACATTTTGTTATGCTGATATCATAACACTAGCTACTCAAATTCGAGACCTTACTGTGACAGAAGAAGTGCTGCAAAGAGACCTGATTTCACTTGAAACATACTTCAAGAAATGGCAACTGTGTCCTATCCCTAACAAAACAGAAGTGTCATGTTTTCACCTGAATAATCGCCAAGCTGGCATTAAACTTCACATACGTTTTTGTCACCAAGAACTTCGGCATAGCAGCTATCCGAAATATTTGGGGATTACACTTGATCGCACACTATCTTACAAACAACATCTTATGAATCTGTCCAGAAAGCTCAAAACACGTAATATTATCCTTCAGGAATTGTATGGCTCAAGTTGGGGTTCATCAGCAAAGACTTCAAGATCTTCTGCTTTGGGACTGGTTTTCTCGTGTGCTGAGTACTGTGCACCAGTTTGGCTGGATAGCCCATATACAAGACTAATTGATACTCAACTGAATGCTAGCTTGCGGTTAATATCTGGTACTATCCAGTCCACATCCCTTTATTGGCTCCCAATTCTGTCAGGTATAATGCCACCTGTTTTAAAAAGATGAAATGCTACCATCCGAGAGTTCAAGAAGATAGAAATAATCCCTCAACTGCCTGTTTTCGATGATATTCCTGTTCTCAAGGTAACGAGGCTCGAGTCACGACATCCATCTTTGCATGATGCTGTCGCATTGGCTGATGGGAATTTTCACCCTTAAGAAGAATGGAGAAGTCGCTGGAAAGTTGCCACAGACAGTTCCTTACACACCATCTTTTCTGGTGAACATCATCTACCACGTAAGATTTGGACCACTCTGAATCGGGTGAGAACAAATCATGGACGATGCAGGGATGCCCTTTATAAGTGGAAATATATCTCATCACCAGAGTGCGACTTTGCTGCATCTCGGCAGATGATCCCCATATTGTAAGTGAATGTACACGACGTTCCTACACAGGTAGCCCGAGTGACTTTTTGGAACCAACAGGGGAAGCCATACAGTGGATCACTCAACTGGACATTCTGCTCAACATGTTTCTTGTCTGTGTTTATTTGTAAATACTATATATTTGTATATATGTATCTAACTTGTTGCCCTATGCTAATAATAATAATAATAATAATAATAATAATAATAATAATAATAATAATAGGTAAATAACGTAGTGATATAATATTCTTTCAAAATTGTAATTATTGTCACTGACCTTACAAAGTACCACAAGTGTATGTCCTGTTTTAAAACATTTAATGCAGTAGTGTTTTTGAACTGTAGTTGTGACATTGCTAATTAACTTTTTGCTGTCACACCTTTGTTGGTTACTGTGTGAAATGATCTTTGATAATCCCTGGGAAATGATTGTATAGTCTCGGATTGGTGCTCTTAACCAAGCCCTTGTATCAGCAGGTCATGCGATGGCTAGTCGTAGCCTAAGGTTTGACTTCAAACAAGATTTGTGATGGAAACTACGAATTCTGTATGGTTTATTTGATTTTGTGAGTGGTTAGGGTCTTCTCGGCTCTTATGTGATGCACTGACTTGTTCCTACTGTACTTTCACAACTAGTGGCAAGAAATATTCATGTCGGTCCTCAGAACTACCCAGTACCAGCTCACACTCTCTGTTTCTTTGTAATTCATGTGCAACAGGACACAATAGGCTATGTTAGAGAACAATCTTGTATATTGACCACCAGTAAAAATGTTGCTTATGAATCCTTTTCACACACAAAATCATATTTCTATTTTTGATGGAGTCTAAATTAGCTTTCTAGTTTCTAAACATATTTTGTGCAGAGGCACTCTCGGACCAGCAAAGCGACATGCATTTTATGTGTCTTCTTTTTTCTTGGCATATATGTCAGAGGACAGTCCATTGTCTACGTAGCATAGTCCATTTTACATCATAGATTTTAGATGCTTCTGAAGGATTCAGTCGACCGGATCTTATCTGCTACTTCCCACTTTGTTTTATATCTCACCTCACGCGCTATTGTTTCCTCACTCTCATTTCAGCAGTCTACAAATATCATGCCGCAGCTTAAATGACTTCCTTTAAAATGTCTAAAATATTTGCCATGCCAGTTGGGTATTGAATTACATAAGAAAATATTTTAAGATTCATAAAATTTCCTAATTGCTGACTTGTGGAAATACACGTATTTCTGAGGTTACCAATTAGTGATGACACAATCGTTCTGAGCTAAATAGTGATGAGGCTTACTTCCGTTTGTGTAGAGACACATGGTCCTGAACTAACCACTTAATTTTGTGGCTTCCTTCCAGCTTTAGAGCGTTGAGTGTCACATGGCCCTGAGCTGACCACTTTGTGCCACACCTCCATGGTCTTCATATTTATAGGCGTGATCGGAGTGAAAATAACAAACTGATTAATATGATCGTCTGCTGTCTATGACGTATGTAAGCAGAAATATGAATAGCAAAATTCTATTCTGGCTAGAATACACTGACGGACTCCCCTCTTGTAGGTACTGAGACAGTATTACGGATTTAAAACTGCTTTCCCAAGGAACGGTTTTGATTTGGCCAATTAGCCGTAGAAAACAGTGTCACGTTTATATTCTCAGCTTGGATTTCTCCTACTTGTAAACCATCATATTTCTTAAGTAATTAATTTATTCTCTGGGACTTGCTCTCGATACTTAACTCTCATTCTGCTGTGTGCTGCCATCTGTTATGGTGTGGTCGAAACGTGACCTCGCCTCCGACATATCAGGGAGCTCCTCGCCATCTTGTTGAACTTCTCTCTTCCAGCGGGAGTAATCGGCCATTATGAAATGAGAAGAAGCTTGACCATGATGGAGGAAGGACATGCTACTCACTCGCTCCGGCTTTTGGCCTTAGCGCACATTATGGATCCGACATAAGATATTAGTGCGATGGCTTTCTGCCATTCTAAAGGTGTAATTTTTAAATTTTGAAGACCGTCTTCCTTTCTGCAGTAAATGCAATATTTTGTGATATCATTACGTGAGTATGGAGCAACTGACGCTTTGATGTTACTACAAGCCTGATTCTGCAACTGTAAGTTTCTTCTTCATTTAAATTGAACTTAGTCGCCGGAGACCGGAATGATGTTTTTGAAAACATGCCCTCTTCTAGAACTTTCGTGTGTTTAAGACCTATGAAAAAGCCATAATGCTAGTTGTTGGTTCAAAAATTTAAAAGGCAGTAACTGGTCAAGTTTTTCGGTTTTCCTCTCTAAAAATTTATATATATAGTATACATATCCTAATGATCTGTATATGTGTGGTATGAAGGTGTATTACGTTTCATCTAGTTTGGGAAATTATGTAAAGTTATGATTATTATTAATGTGGAGTTTTGGGAGATAAGGTGTATCTCCTCTATATGTACTTCAAAGGATATCTACCTCTTGGAAAGGTTTTAGGACCATGTGAGTTTTCTCCAGGGTGTCAGAAATATAGTTTGGGTCTCGTTTAATTTTATTCCTGCTTTTCTTTTTATTTTTTCTTGTAAAATGTAAATGAATGAGTTTTGGAATTTCCGGGTTCCTTATGTTTCGACCATTGTTATGCTTATGCTTTGTGATTGGTCATTGCCAACTCTTGATGGCGAATGTTGGTTACCATGGCTACTCTGTAGTGATGGTAGTGGTTGTTTTTGGGATTCTGTCGCTTTTGTAAATATTTTATTTTGGTGTCTGTGTGACTTTAACACTTTATCCAAACTTTCTTGACTTGATATTTTCCCAGTGTGTGTTTGTTCGGCTGTCTTAACGTCTGTTTATTCTACTTGTGTTTATGTCACTCGAGACGTAATTACCCTGATCCCCTTGCGAAAGCTCCATGATCACACTATCCGGACGAATATAATAAGTTAAATGAAAGTAAGAGTAAATGAAGAGAAAACTTGTACTTTGAAGGTCACCCTTTGTAAAGCACCCCAACGGCACTACTCACTTAAAGTAATTATCATGTAGTCATGTACCTTTTACACTTATTTCTGGTTGGCCGACCTCAGTTTTTCAGGAGTTTTCCTCAGTTGTTAATTACCTTATATTATTGTTTGTTTTTCTCTTCTATGGATGGTTTTATTTAATTTTATTTTTATAATTAAAAAAAAGGTTGTTCTACTTTGGGTATCAAGATTAAATTATTTTACCTTCTTAAAGGTATGTTGTTGTTCTTTCTTTCACTTTTTGGTGTTCTGATGTCCAGTACAGGGGTTAATTTAAATTATCCACGGTTTGTTGTGACACATCTCCACTTGTTAAGGTAAGTTTTTCTTGTTCTCTTGTTGTTGGAAGGAGTGTATAGTGTGTGATTAAGCTTCCACTTATTTCTTACGAACTGGTGCAGTTGTGTAACTGCTAGTTCATACCTTGGGCTGGCCGTTATGGTTGTTGTTGTGGTGTTTGGCAATGTAACGGCACAGTTATTGGTAGCAGAGCGTGGTTAATTGTTTTGTGTTCCATTTACTCGTATATTCCGAAGGTGTGTTGTATCCTTCATTAAATTTATTCTGCACTGTACTGTACCAGAATGTTAACTGAGTGAAAGAAGGACATGGTATTTAAAAGGTGTAGAATGTTATTGTAAAAGAAATGCATTCGTCTTGTTTATTTTGAACGATTTTTGTTTCATGTAATGTCAACGCGGAGTTCCTTGCCTTTCCATTTCTTGCAGTTTTGGTAACTGTTTCAAGTCAAGTGTGTGCGGTTGGTAGCCCTGTTACCAGCTGTTTACTCTCGCTATATGCTGCTCCCTTGGTTTCCTGCTTCTCAGGTGTTGTGTACCTTTTCCTCTCTTGTTTCTTCATAAATTGGTGAGTACTGCTGTATTGATTTAATTCGGAATTTGGTGTATTATTGTAAACCTTGAAACTGTTCCTAGTATTTCTATTCGGACACAAATAGATTGGGCTTGGGCTATGAGCATGCTACCGTTTGCAGTGTGCTCTCCGTGATTTGTGTGACTTATCTGTTTTGATATTTTAAAAAACAACGTGTGTGTTCTCTATACTAGTTCGGTGTGCATTAATTTTAATTTCTACTTGGTAAGCTTGTGTGATTTTATTCACCGTGCGAAGTGCAGTTGGTTTTTGGTTTAAAGTATGATGTGATAGTTCGTGATCTGGGAACGCTTTATTATATTATTTGTCCTGGCATTGTGTTTTGATTCCCAGATTTAGTGTGCTGATTAGAATTAGTGTTGTTTCCTGGCCTGTGTATTTGTCAGGGTGTGTACCAACATTTTATATGAGAAACTACTGTTTCTAACAGTGTTCTGATGTGCTAGTACTGGCGTGTGAACCGAAATTTTACTTAACTTAAATTTAGGCCTAAGCATCGTGTGTTATTCATTTGTGCCACTGGTACTGTACCATCATATATCGGAAATTATCTTCTCCTAGCATCGTTATTACCTGGTGCCACATATTTTAATTGTTTCTGGTGTAGTGTGATTTCCCTGGTGGTCGTGTTTTCCGTGCCGTTTGTGAATATTTATGTATAAAATCGACCTTTGGCTTGATGGTGCGGTTTTCATGCTAGCTCTGATTTTTCTAAATTAAGTGAAACCTAACCGGTGGTGAATTATTTATGCTGGTTTTGAATTTAATACGCTCTATCGTGTATCAGTAACCTTGGCCTTGCAACCTTATTTAACCGTTAATATTTTACGTTTTCATGCAGTGTCTTGTGGCCAGTTACGTTATTTACTGGTGTGATAGCTTGGCAAGCCTGTAATGCCTGTATTAACCTGTGTAGCATCTGTTTTGATTATTTATGGCCTGTTGATGTGATGGCTCTGCTTTTGTTGCGTGTTTGCTGGTCTGTGCTGGCTGTGAGGTTGGTGTTTGCAAAATTGCATGAATGAAGTATTTCATTTTTACCCTGTCTCGCGGTTGGTATGGATTGGTGAACTGTTGGATAGAGGTTTGAGTCATTCACCCACCTCGTCCTTAATATTATGTGTTATGGGAAAAGCATTGGTTACGGTTGTATACGGTTAACTTGTGAACCTTTTACCTGCGATGTATGTGATAATGTGCTGTTGGAAACTACCTTTGGCCTAATTGATATCGTTCTCGTGTGCCTTGCTTCTTTTAATATTTATTGAGATCTAACTGTTAAAAATTTATTTAACTAAGTTACTGTTTTCATGTGAGGTGTCAAGTATTAGCGACTTTTGAGTTATAATTATTTCTGTATTGCTTAAAATTGTTTACCTTTCGGGGCTACTTGAGGTTCGGTCATATTTTCTTGTGGTGATATCTTGACTGAGTATTGAAATTATATCTCCTGCATTATTTATTCTGGTCATCTGGGGACTGTCATTGGTGGTGTGTTCCTGTTCCTGCTACGCTATAGCTAATTGTGAGACTGATGTTTGCCTATGGCATAAATATGTATTACTTTTACCCTGTCTCGCTGCTGGTGTGGGCTGGTGTGTTGATGAGCGGTCACTCGAGTTATTTCACCAAGGATTCTGTTTGTGTGGGATTACTGGGTAGGCATTCGTTGTTGTTGAATTCTGTCAGGCGGTAACAGTGTGGATGCCTTGTTGACCCTGTGTCTGGACCTATTCAGGTCTTTACTAGTTCATCCGTGCTGGTTATTGGTTGCTGGTAGTTTTCTATTTCTGATGGATCCTGTGCCCTCTAGTTAATTTAACCTGTTCCCTGGTTATGGTGTAGTCGCCCGATGTGTGGTCTTCCTCGAGGTTCCAGCTCATGTATTTTCTGTCGTGCTTTTGAAACCTAACCTGTTGCATCTGTGAAATTCTGCCTGTCAAACTTCTTGCGTTAGTTCTGGTTCATGTGTGGATATTCTTAGGTGACTAGTGGTTTTCTTGTGTAGTTTGTGTGGTACTCTGCCGTGCTCATTGTGTTCACGGAATTCTTATGTCGAGAAAATTTCTAACCTATTTGTTTTTAATTGCATTCCATTTTGAGTTGTGGATTCCATCGGCCTCCCTACCATTTCTACTGTATTGGGTTGCTGTTGAGCAAATGTGGTCTGTAGCCTGAGGATGGAAAAGCCTCTTAACCTAATAGGATTGGGTACAGGTCGGTGTTGGGTTATGAGATTGGTACCAAGTATTTGTTGTTTGGGGTTTATATTTCGGGGTGGGCATGATAGTTTTGCAGCATGTCGTTGAGGGTTGTAAGTGCCCTTTTTTCCCTATTTGGGCTGGCGCATGCATGTTGGAGCTAGTCATGGTTGTTTTACGGTTTCTGTGTTGTGTTGTTGGCTCATTATGACGTGTCAGGTATGGACCGGTTGAGGTCTTATTATTGTACCTTGTGTCTTCGTAGATTTGGAAATACCCTTCAATGTGGGTCTATTGCTCTGATGGAATGATTTTAACTTGTGTTATGTAACTTGTTGGCTTTGCGTGTCCTGGTTTCTTCGCTTTTGGTCTCACTGCATTACCTATTGATCTGACGTTATCTTGTGTTCTGTTGCTACCTCTTGTAATGCTCAGTTAATGTTCACCTGTCACTCTTTGACATTTTTTCTCTTCAGTGGATCTAATTTGCCTTTCGACAAGGTTGTTTGGTCATCTTACCGTTCTGTGGAGTCATTAACTTGGTATGGGACTCGTTAATGGTCTTTAGGCGGTACCGAAGTCGCCCAACTGTTAGATTATGGGGTCTATGTGTTGAGTTCCTTTATTCATTTTCTGTGAGCATTTTTCCAATGTCCTGCCATCTTTTCTGCCATTTATATTTTATTTTACCTTGTTTCCTGGTTGTATGGAAAGGTACCTGGTTAGCGGTAATGCTACAGTGTGAATCTGCAGATGTCATATATTTCTAGTCCGGTTATCACCGAGGCCTTGTAAAAGGCAACCGGTAGATTAGGTTGGGTAGGTCATTGCTCTAATTTCTTCATGGTCATCTGGTTTGAGGTGGATTCTATCGCCTTTTCTTACTTAATCAGGTGTCCTGCGTGAAAGCATGTTGTTGTGAATTCAATGAAGCTGGAGGTTTTGTGACTTCGGATAGGTTTTCCCTCCTGAATTTCTTTCATCCATTTTCTATTCTGTTATTCCCATGGGGTTAATGAAGGAGTCCTTATGTATTTACTGTTTTCCATCCTTATATTATTCTTGGCTTGGTATTGTTGTTGCTAGTTCGGTTGTTGATGACAAACATTTAGCGCACCTCACCATCTTATTGAATCAGAAGTCTCCTTCCGTACTACCAGCGTTATCTTGTCTCGAAGATTTTTACCTCTAACCCTAGGATATTTTCATTTTCTTAAACTTGCAGTAGGTGTGTGATATTGTTGAATTGAAGTACTGTTTCCTCTCAGTTCTCTTGCTCAATCAGGTGATGTGTTGTGATTGGGAATGTTGAACCAGTAATTGTTGCAAATTTTACTTGATGTCTTTGAAAAGTTTTTGGAAATTTAAAAAATGCATTTGTTGCTCACCGAGCCGCTATATGGAGATGGTTTTGTTCTAATAATTTGAAATTAAGTGTACCTTCAGAATGTCGGCTCCTGTAATGTGTTATGGTTAGGAATTTGTACCTCTGATATACCCGGGGTTATTTTATGTTCACTGTGATGTGGTTGGTCGTGACCTGGTTTGGTAAGTACATGCGATGTATGCCTTAAATTTGTGTGTTACGTAGTTAAGTGTTCAGTGGTGGTACTGTTATTTAACTTGGCGTTGTGGATTTTTGATATTGTGATGATGTTAACTGGTAACGGACTTCCGCCGTGTGGTGAATCGGAAATTGATTATTGCACTGCTGATTGAAATTGGTGTCGAAATTTCTATTTTCTAAAACTCGGACATGTGCACTTATTTAAGTGTCGTTCATTCTGTATTGGTGGAATTTGAAGATTCACTAATGTTTGTGCGGTTTACTCTTGTACTACTCCGTAGGCAAACCTATGCTCTTATGTGGTATGCTCTGGCCCTGGCTCAGTCGATTGTAGTTTGAAATTTTAAATTCATTTCTGCCTATTGGATCTTAGTATCCGTTGTAATGTATTCACCAATTTAGCCATCTTTTCTCTGTTTGCCGGACTGAATGGCTCAGACGGATAAGGCGCTGGCCTTCTAACCCCAACTTGGCAGGTTCGATCCTGGCTCAGTCCGGTGGTATTTGAAGGTGCTCAAATACGACAGTCCCGTGTCGGTAGATTTACTGGCACGTAAAAGAACTCCTGCGGGACTAAATTCCGGCACCCCAGCGTCTCCGAAGACCTTAAAAATTAGTTAGTGGGACGTAAAGCAGTTAACATTATTATATTATTATTATTTCTCTGTTTTCCTTCTTTGCTCTTCTGCGGTCTTGATTCTGTGGTTATGCCCTATTTAATTTTGAGATGAAACAAGAGGCTGCATTTCTTGATACTTGAAACCCGATTATTTAGATCTGCACTGAAACTCCATTTTTAAAGGTTAATTGTACTGCCGATGTGTATTATTCCTGTTAATCCTATTTGTCGTAATCATTTGGCAATTAGAACTCCACTTGAAAAAAGGTTAATTTTACCTGTGCATCTGCGTGCGTGCTGTGTTAAGATGAACTGACGGCTGTGAGCTTGCATCTGGGAGATAGTAGGTTCGAATCCCACTATCGGCAGCCCTGAAGATGGTTTTCCGTGGTTTCCCATTTTCACACCAGGCAAATGCTGGGGCTGTACCTTAATTAAGGCCACGGCCGCTTCCTTCCAACTCCTAGGCCTTTCCTATCCCATCGTCGCCATAAGACCTATCTGTGTCGGTGCGACGTAAAGCCCGTAGCAAAAAAAGATGAGCTAATTACTGAAAATTTAATCTGCCGTTACATTGAATTAAAGAAAGTGTGTAATGTTGAAGAGACTCTGGTCTAGTGCTCGCAAGTGATGTGTCAAAGGTGCTGTATTGGTGGTCGTGTCTGATGTGGACTTCATTTTAAATTTAGACTGTTTCTTGACCACTAATCTAAGTGACCATGTTGAAAAACATGGTCAGTTTTGGGAGGGGAGGACTGAGACAGTATTACGGATTTAAAACTGTTTTCCCAAGGAACGGTTTTGATTTGGCCAATTAGCCGTAGAAAACAGTGTCACGTTTATATTATCAACTTGGATTTCTCCTACTTGTAAACCATCATATTTCTTAAGTAATTAATTTATTCTCTGGGACTTGCTCTCGATACTTAACTCTCATTCTGCTGTGTGCTGCCATCTGTTATGGTGTGGTCGAAACGTGACCTCGCCTCCGACCAATCAGGGAGCTCCTCGCCATCTTGTTGAACTGCTCTCTTCCAGCGGGAGTAATCGGCCATTATGAAATGAGAAGAAGCTTGACCATGATGGAGGAAGGACATGCTACTCACTCGCTCTGGCTTTTGGCCTTAGCGCACATTATGGATCCGACATAATATATTAGTGCGATGGCTTTCAGCCATTCTAAAGGTTTAATTTTTAAATTTTGAAGACCGTCCTCCTTTCTGCAGTAAATGCAATATTTTGTGATATCATTACGTGAGTATGGAGCAACTGACGCTTTGATGTTACTATAAGCCTGATTCTGCAACTGTAAGTTTCTTCTTCATTTAAATTGAACTTAGTCGCCGGAGACCGGAATGATGTTTTGGAAAACATGCCCTCTTCTAGAACTTTCGTGTGTTTAAGACCTTTGAAAAAGCCATAATGCTGGTTATTGGTTCAAAAATTTAAAAGGCAGTAACTGTTCAAGTTTTCCGGTTTTCCTCTGTAAAAATTTATATATATATATGTGTATAGTATACATATCCTAATGATCTGGATATGTGTGGTATGAAGGCGTATTACGTTCCATCTAGTTTGGGAAATTATGAAAAGTTATGATTATTATTAATGTGGAGTTTTGGGAGATAAGGTGTATCTCCTCTATATGTACTTCAAAGGAACTCTACCTCTTGGAAAGGTTTTAGGACCATGTGAGTTTTCTCCAGGATATCAGAAATTTAGTTTGGGTCTCTTTTAATTTTATTCCTGCTTTTCCTTTTATTTTTTCTTGTAAAATGTAAATGAATGAGTTTTGGAATTTCCGGGTTCCTTACGTTTCGACCATTGTTATGCTTATGCTTTGTGATTGGTCATTGCCAACTCTTGATGGCAAATGTTGGTTACCATGGCTACTCTGTAGTGATGGCAGTGGTTGTTTTTGGGATTCTGTCGCTTTTGTAAATATTTTATTTTGGTGTCTGTGTGACTTTAACACTTTATCCAAACTTTCTTGACTTGATATTTTCCCGGTTTGTGTTTGTTCGGCTGTCTTAACGTCTGTTTATTCTACTTGTGTTTATGTCACTCGAGACGTAATTACCCTGATCCCCTTGCGAAAGCTCCATGATCACACTATCCGGACGAATATAATAAGTTAAATGAAAGTAAGAGTAAATGAAGAGAAAACTTGTACTGTGAAGGTCACCCTTTGTAAAGCACCCCAAAGGCACTACTCACTTAAAGTAATTATCATGTAGTCATGTACCTTTCACATTTATTTCTGGTTGGCCGACCTCAGTTTTTCAGGAGTTTTTCTCAGTTGTTAATTATCTTATATTATTGTTTGTTTTTCTCTTCTATGGACGGTTTTATTTCATTTTATTCTTATATTAAAAAAAAGGTTCTACTTTGGGTATCAGGATTAAATGATTTTACCTTCTTAAAGGTATGTTGTTGTTGTTCTTTCTTTCACTTTTTGGTGTTCTGATGTCCAGTACTGGGGTTAATTTAAATTATCCACGGTTTGTTGTGACACTTCTCCACTTGTTAAGGTAAGTTTTTCTTGTTCTCTTGTTGTTGGAAGGAGTGTATAGTGTGTGATTAAGCTTCCACTTATTTCTTACGAACTGGTGCAGTTGTGTAACTGCTAGTTCATACCTTGGGCTGGCCGTTATGTTTGTTGTTGTGGTGTTTTGCAATGTAACGGCACAGTACTCATAGAATTTCACCGGATATTCAAACTGTCCTTCCATATAACACAGATATACCCATTTTTTATTTTGTTGAGTTATAAATTTTTCTTCACAATGCATTATAGGGGTCACTTAAACACGAAATCGAGAAGCGTTCAGCCATTCAAACACTATTTTGTGAAAATAAGTTTTTATAGATATCGGACATAGGCTTTAGGGGAGAAAATTTGAACATATAATAAACTAATTTGAATGTTAGGATGTGTAAAATATCCTTTGCACTCCATTTTTGTAACAGAATATTCATCAGTCTCCATCTGGTGGCAGGATCCGGTGTTGTGGTTCATTGACACCAGTTAGTTCGGTCTGGGCCATGTCTGCATGTAGTCTTCCAACTTTCAGGCCGTTGTGCACTTTATCAGTCTATGCTGTTTGGTTCGTCCCTAGCGCCTCTTTTCACCGACTTTCTGTGTAATACTGTGACTTTCCCAATGTATCGTCCTCTACACGCAACACTTGCCCAAACCAGCGCACACGCCTTTCCCCAATTTTCTTCTGGATCGGTGCAATGCAAAAACGTTTTCTAATAACATCATTTGAAATATGATCTAGTCTAGTTATGCCAGTCTTCCACCTAAGCAACTTCGTATCCATGATGCTTATTTGGCGTTCTACCTCTAGAGCTGGGCAGCATTCGTTGCCGTAGAAAACGACAGGATGGATATCGATAGGACAGATATCAGTTCGGTAGAACTTAGTTTAGAGATGGCCCTTCGTCCAAAGTTCGGAAGGG
The DNA here is from genome assembly GCF_040414725.1 of Anabrus simplex. Taxonomy (NCBI): domain Eukaryota; kingdom Metazoa; phylum Arthropoda; class Insecta; order Orthoptera; family Tettigoniidae; genus Anabrus; species Anabrus simplex. The sequence continues at coordinate 42,971,181 of NC_090279.1, forward strand.
TGCCTGTTGTCATTCTCCACTTCAGTCACGCTTTGTATATCCTTAAGTTGACTTCAACAGTAAGTCGGCCATAATCATAGATTGTGGAGCCAAAATACTTAAGTATCTCTACTCGTGCTATATCTTCAACGTCAACATGCATGGTTCCAACTTCTCGACGATTTAATGCAATGTATTCTGTCTTGTTCTTGTTGAGGCGCGGGGCTTATTGCGCTAGTCGATTGGTCCAGTCTTCTGTTTGACGCTGCAGGTCTAGCTTATTCTCTTCAGCCAAATGATATCATTTGCTTAGAGAAGTGTCCATGGTATTGGACTGCGCAGGTTTGTGGTAATTGTGTCCATCACAAGAATGAGCTGCAGTGGTGATAAGCCGGTTCCTTGATGAACTCCTACAGTTATGCGGAAGTCATCAGACGCTCCTGCGGCAGCTTGAACACCACTTATTTGTTCTTTGTAGAGCAATTATACCCTCTCAGCAAGGTGCTCTGGAATGCCATGTACTTGTAGGGCTGACTGATTAGGTCATGAATTACCCGATGGAAGGGCTTCTAAGGGTCCAGAAATTTGTGATGAAGCCTCTTATTATTTTCACAGTGTTTCTCAAGTAACAGTCCGGCAGCATGGGTTTCTCCTATTGCGCCACACTTTAACACAAATCCAGCTTGGCTTGTTGTATGTTTGTCTAAATCGCTAATCCTTTTGTCGAAGATTTGTTCTAAGTCTCTCGTTGCGAGGCTCAGAAGTATGTTCGGGCCGTGATTAGAAAAATCGCCAGGGCTTCCCTTATTTCTGAATTGATACTCCGTCGCCAGTCTGTTTGTTTATGACCTTCTTTGATGATATGGTTGAAAAGCTTGCTTTAGCCACACTGCTGCATCCCCCCATTGAGAGAAACAAAACTCTGCCGGAAGATAATCGGGGCAGATGGCTTTCCCTGGTTTCATTTCCTTCAGCATAGCCTGGACTTTAGTGACGTCATTTTCCTACGTTGGACCTTCAACAGCGGAGGTGATTAGGATTGGTAGATACGGAAATTCTATGATTGAAATGTTGTCGGCCAGTATCCGGTATTCGGGAGATAGTAGGTTCGAACCCCACTATCGGCAGCCCTGAAAATGTTTTTCCGTGGTTTCCCATTTTCACACCAGGCAAATGCTTGGGCTGTACCTTAATTATGGCCACGGCCGCTTCCTTCCCACTCCTAGCCCTTCCCTGTCACATCGTTGCCATAAGACCTATCTGTGTCGGTGCGACGTAAAGCAACTAGCGAAATGTGGTCAAAATAGTTCCACCAGTGTACTCGCGCTTCCCGCCAGTCCAGTAGCATATCGTCTGTTTCCTCATTGATGCCGTAAAACGTTGGACTTCTGACGTTTTGCGTTAGCTCGATTGGACTAGCCGTTAAAAATTCCGCTCGAATTCGCGCATGTCATGTTTCACATGCCTGCCGGTTTGATTTTGTTACGGCAAATACCTCCTTCATTTTACGAGTGGCAGCCTCGTAGGCATTCCAACGAGCAAGAAACTTGTGGTACAGCTGCTTCTTCAACCGTACTGCATATTTAACATATTCATTCCTTAGCCATATGTCATGTTTAATCCTTCGTTGTCGTCGCCCTGACTTAATTGTTCCAGGAATAGAGCGAAAGGCGTCTTTCAGTTAAGTCCGGCTCACTTCAACTATGGTGATTTGTGACTCTGTAACTTTTGTAACGACGTTAGTCTCCTTCTTCAGGGGCAACCATTTGATCCCAATTTGTCTATTTCCTGCGAAGTATTGGGCTCTTGGTGACTTTATCCGCAGCTTAGAGGACTGGTCGTTGTTGCATCGCAAGGATTTAATAAGGGACAACTGTTATCTCTAGAACATCTTCGAGATTTCACTCTCTCACAAGGATGTAGTCAATGCGAATTGGATGGGAGCCACTGTAGTACTGAGTAGATGAATATCACTCTTTTTGAACCGTGTGTTTGCGATGATCAGTTTCTGCATAATCGCGAATTTGTTGGGCATCGTCGTTCTTTTCACTAGTCCATGTACGGCATGGACTGTTTGTTCTTCTTTCCTCGGTCCGACACGTCCATTCAGATCAGCGGCAGAAATAAGATAGTCAGCGGTCTTCTTGTCAGGCAGTGCCCTGAACGCATCCTTGGTTTCCATGCGCACGTCAGTTTGTGGAGCGTTGCGCTGAATAATTGGAATTTCCTTCTCTCTCCAATGCGGACGAGTTACATCAAGCGATTGTCAAACTTTTGCACCTCGGATACTGAACCGTCAAATTTAGCTGATTTGACAATGTCAACACCATGAACTGTCCTTCGGTTTCTGTTGTACACCAGTTAGTAACCACACCTCTTTTCCCATGCCTTTTCTCCATTCCATCTTTCTTCCGCACCTCTCAGATGCCTACAAGCCTTCTCTCAAGTGCAGAGGCATATTCGCTACTTCATCCAGGCATAATTCAATGATGGGATACAAAATAGGGGTACTAGCATGGTTAGCCGTCACAGCCCGTGCGACGGTAACCCTAGCATACTTTTCATGCTGACTGGGCCCTGCCAATGCGCATCCCTTCCAGGGGCTGCACTAACCTTTGCTCCGATACCATGAGAAATATTTCTGTAATGATATAAAGGTATTATTTTACGGCCGGCTTTTCTTGAGCATTTTAGAGCTCATGACAGAAGGGAGTAACGCAGCTCCGGACATGGAGAACAGATGCCTTTTGCAGCCACTCCTCTAGAGAAGAAACGCTACCATCTTTTATGCATTAACTTGCAGAAATTTAGTGCACCTCTTCCGCCACCTGGTCCCTACTGAACGTCTCCATCTCCGCCAAAGTTGCCATTAAAGACTTTGTACATGTTTGGTACGCGAGAGCTTTTACATTTTGCTCAAGTTCATCGGCAGGCCAGCGGGGAACCCGTATCCGTCACCTGGGACGCGCCACGAGTTACAGCAATATAGCTGGTTCGTATAGAATATTTATCAATGCAAAATGAAACATTATTTTACTGAAAACTAATTTTGAACCTGATAAATTACTTGTCACAAGAATCACGTATTCACGTAAAGAAGAAGGGTTACAGACGTTTGCACCTTTGCTTGGCGTGATATGCCACAGAACGCATGACATACAATCCAGTGTCGTATTTTCTGCCCCCTGTTGTCTAGTGGTGTCAACATCAATATCTTGTTTGATGATCAAGAGGTTTAGCCTGTCATATCTGGAATCAATGTCCCCCATTCATTTGTCCAGTTATTTTCACCAAAGAGTGCAGTAACAATACATGGTCGAGCCTCCCATTACTTTGCTTGTGAGCCAGTCATGCATTCGACTGGGCCATGTGAATTCATTTCATACAGCATGAATTGAAAAGTACCTGTTCATGTTACGATATATTTTAGCCTGCGTGATCGATTTTCCCATGTGGCAGTTGTAAGCGGATCTCACCTTTAACCCTTCTTCCGTAGAATATGTAGAACTACTCTGTGGTGGGGAGACAGGCACAGAATTGGATGCTATCCAACTATGTTATCAATCCACTAAAAATAATCACGTTGCCCGTGATCTTTTGAAATATATAGAATAACATTCCTTCCTTTACATAGCAGCAATATCCACTATGGTGCAATTCAACGTCTTGTCATCTCGAATTTTGGCTCAAGCCTTGATTTTCATGCTCCTTCTATCCGTATTGTTAAAGTAATACTTGTAAGAATATTCAAGGGCATGATAGGTTGCGTTTGGTTTCAAAATCAGGATATTAGAACATTGTAATAAAACGCTACCACCAAAGCCATATTCTGTGTTGCCTTCATAATGTCTATAACAGCAGTGTCTTGAGGAGAAAAGACAGTATCAATGCTAGGGAGGGAGCCGTCGTATACTTGTTATATTTCAGCTTTTCCAGGATTTCATCAGTATTAATGGTTTCCGTGTTAAATACAGCAATTAAGACGTAGACTGATGTAGTACATGATAGTAATTATGAACGTCCTTGTATAAACCTACCGTCCTATATATAGGTTGGCTATGTTTGATTGCACATCAAAGATACATATTTCAGAAAAGCGACACAGTGACATAATAAAATGCTATAGTGATATGATAACAATGTACAAATACAATATGTATATTTGTGTGACAAAATAACATTCATAAAAGACTAGCCATGTTTCAACAGATCTTGCTGAATGTCGGCAAACGTTCTCAACTTTATTAATATCTACAACACAGACATTCTCTCAAACAACCTCAAGAACAAGGTCCTTTACAAAAATTATTACTTGCCTGCGACAAAGCGCACAGTGGTTCAACAAGATGAAAACTCCAAAGCAAATGCCGTTCTTTATGTAGGAGAACATACTACGGATTTCGTTAGAATAATATGTGCTGGATTAAAGAGCTTGCACGAGTATTTACCCTTTTAGGCTGGACCACTTCTCATGCTTTCTTCAAATGAGGTCTATTAACTCGTACATTTCTAAACCGTGACAAGTTTCGTGCGCGTGATATCGTGATTAACCCTTTAAGTTTCTTTGGGATATATTCTTCCCACCTAGTATACGCTAGTGCTCCAGAGAGATATCTAGTTCCCAACGTGCAAGGATTATGTAGTTTCAAGTGTTGGACACAGGGAGTGCATAAATTGCCTCAGTCATATATTTACTCTTTGACCAGCTAGTCAGATGTTACCAGGTGGGAAATATATATCCCTCTGGTTGCTTGAAGTTCTTTATGGACGATGCTGTGTTGCAATAGGCGAGTTTGAAGCAATTTATTGAAAACCTGAGCCAAGGAGGAAGTCTAATTAGTAAAAATAGTTTTCTGTAACATATACACAACTAATATTACGCTTTAGTTTTGTGCCTTGATGCATTGATTTACAGTTATAAATGTTAAATGTCAAGTAATGATTCAGGTTATATTTTTGTTTACAAATTTTGATGTTTCAGAAATAAATTCGGGTGCCACAGATCACAAGTATTGGACTGCATATCAGTGAATTGCATATTTAGTTGTTTGTGTATGCAATATTTTGTTCTCTATCTTGGCCAAGTTGTTATACCAACTTGAATTCATGAATGCAGATTTTTTACACTAGTTTATTAGCATACACACATTGGTGTACATTTGAAGGCTGTTAGATATACTTTAGCATCTGGGTATTTGACCTAATTTGTAGTATGATACATATTGTCCCCTTCTCCGGGGTCGCTCAGTCGGCAAAACGAGAGTCCCAAAAGGGTGGACCGTTCGCAGGGCCGATTTTGCTATTAAGGGACAATTTCATAGAGTTTATATTTTCAGGACCCTTGGTGACTGGATAGGTGACACAATATAAATGAAAATCAGGGCAAATAACAACAACGTTTATTAAAACATAACGGAAACTCAGTCTGGACAAATGCATGAAAGAAAAAAAAAAATTTTTAAATACAATGTGATTTTGCAACAAAAGAAATATCTCAATCTTTAATGGCTTGTGAATAAATGAACACGACTATAAGTCCTCGCATGCTTCTGGAGTTAGATTCCATTGCTTCTTTAATGAAACTCCACCCAGTATTTTACTCTGCAACATCGAATGAACCACAAAATTAGCAAAGCTGTCATTTCCCGTTATAACTCATGTTTAGTCATTTACAGGTAAAATAATTTCATACATTTTGAAGAAAAATTACTATTAGCTCAGCATTTACTTGTTCGAGGAAATCTCTTGAAAATTCATTCACTCTACCTGTGAAAATCCTCTAACTCATCTTGTCATCATAAAATTCCTTTACAATTTCATTTTAGTGTTGGGAAATATTTTTACAATTTCTTTGGCATAACTCCCTCTCTCTCGTAGACTACGCTTGACTGTATTCTTTCCTTACTCTATTTAACTTTTCTAAATTACCTAGCATTTCATGGATGGATAGAGCATCATGAGATCCTACACGGAATCAACAACAACAACAACAATGCTTCACAGTCACAAAAAAAAAAATATACAAGATAAGTTTCCTTGGAATGATATAAGTAAATGACATCAAACAACCCAATTCTACCAACTGGTTAAGTAAATTTTTATCACACAATGAATCTGTAATATTTATTATTATTATTATCATCCAGTCATTTATCTCGTCTTCCTCTTGAGTTTTATTGAAGATCCTTACAATCATCTGACCAGAATAAAAACTCGCTCATGACTGTAGTTATGATGATACAGAAAGCCAAATTTCTCTCTCGAAGAATAACTATCACCATCATCAGTGATAAGAGCTCACGAGCCTCGAAAACATCTAATAACGATTAAGTCATGTATTATTCATTTCAGTTGTTGAGCCAGAAATAGACCTATTATTAGTCACTAAATTCGTACATCCTCATAAATCATTATCGCCATAATCATTCATTACAATCACTGTGACTCATAATACCTTTTAGGCCCGACATGCACCCTAGTAGTCCCATGTCGTCCATTAATGGCGAACTCCATTATCACAATGACCATACAAGTTTAATCTCAACAACTTTTACATTATCCGACCTTTACTATTATTAGCATTATTATTATTATTATCCTATAATGGCTCCCAGATCGTTCTCTCGAAGAATATTTCTCACATTCGTCGTTCACTTTCCCTTCTACCATCAATCACTACACATGACTAACAGGGTTTTAAAACTACGATTTAATTATAGTGTACTCCTACATCTAATCATATCTTCATTTACTATTTTTATGAGTTTAATTTATTCTTATTATTATTATTATTATTATCATGATTGTTAGTAGGCCTTACTCCCTTAAAGTCACTTTCGAAGATCATAATCACTCACTCTTGTCGACTCAAGAACAACTGGGATTATTCATCATCACGTCCAAAATAAAACTATCATTATTCCAAGGAAATGCAAAGATAGAACAATATTGAAATCACAAATCAACGAAGTAAGGAACGCTCTCCCATCACCATTAAATACAAATTACTAAGGAAACTACTTTACTCTACGCAAGAATACAATCTAGTCATCTACAAAAGAGAAGAAATTTTACAAGGGTACTCATATTTCCGGTGAGAATCCTTGGCGTCGGGATGCTGCTCCAGGCGACGACATCTCTTGCCTCACCTATGGTGGTTTACGGATGTACAAAGTCATCGCGTTGGCGTGCACTCTGGAATTTAGTTCCACATGACTGTAGCTCTATTCAGCGTCTTCCTTTTATTCCAGCAAAGTCCCAGAAAATCTCTCGATTTCCCTCTTGATCGCCGCATGTCGACAACTTGGTTTCCTCGGAGATAGCTGAAACTAAAATATTCTATTAGCACAGGGATCCACACTAGCTATAACTCACTAAGTTATTTTCAACACTTAACTTGGCGCAACGATGTACTTCAGGTCCATTATTACTATAAGCTTCGTCTTCTGAACACATTCATTAAGTTACGATGCGCCTTAGGCTGACAAATAATAGGGCTGAATATTATGATGATTAAATAAAGGTTAGATTTCCTCTCGTCTATCCACTTGAGATCGTGACTTCCTTTCATAATGTCCAATGGAACATTCCTAAAGCTTCTATGGCAAGAATCGGCTTTAATGAGCACGCTGACTGTCTGTGGTTTAACATTTTCCACCCGGGAGAATGCATGACTGTAATAAGCTCGCTGGATACTGCGTTGAGCTAACAATGAATTACACTGGCATTCAAGTAATGTAATGATCGTGCCCTACAAGGATTACACTAGTATTCACGTCGTCTGAAAATATTCTTCTTTCCCGTAGAGAATACACGGTTCGACTTCTCGTAAGAAAACCACTGTCCGACGTGCTCTTGGAAAACTGTTCTGGCCGTCGTCTCGTGAAATTTCTCCTGAACTGTTCTGTCGTTCATACACAAGAACTTCCTTCGACTTTTCCAGAACAATCCTAATATTTCCAGCACTTTCCTCAATTTCTATTGGCTGGTAATCGACCTGCGCCATAGCTCGTCCTTGACCGCTACGAGTGGATTTTATGAGAACATTTCTCCTCCCCTCTGTCGTCTGCTGGTGTCATGACGTAACTGCGCTCTGGTCACCCTCGATCAGCTGTTGACCTAGTTTCGGCCGGCTCGCTCTCGCACAACTATGTCACAGCTGGTACACGCGCACTCGTAAGCAATGCTCCGTAATAAATATTCCCAGCTTTCCCAAATTAACTGAGGTACCATTTAGACGGGTACATAATCCCCCTTGGTTGATTTAGGATTTAATTAGTAGATTAAATCATAACAACTCAATTCACTTTCTAAATGTACACGGAAAATGTGCACCATAACAGCTCCTTTTCAAGATTAATTTCTAGGATTTCTCCGGGACTGGTGATAGACACGTAAATTCCCAGCATTATAAATAGCTCTAAAGTGTCCATCAAAGCTCTCTACCTGGTATGCGTTGTTCCCCAAGTCTTTAATTACTCTGTAAGGTCCAACATATAAAGGTGCGAACTTCGCGTAGAATTTTTCAACAGGACTTGAAATAGCGGGTTTACGGAGTAATACGTACTCTCCAACATTTAAGGGACGATGAAATCGTTTCTTACGTACTCTCCTCCGTCTTCTGTTGGCATGATCTACAAGGTTTTCTCTCGCTTGGAGAATTACTTCCGCATGAGTAGGACGTCTTTGATCCAGGTGGGGAATTACGTTGTCCCAAGTTCGGACGGGATATTGATTGAAGTGAATGACTGAGGGAATTAATTTCGTCGCCTCATGCACTGTGTTATTTACCACGTCCATCATTATTGGTAACACTGCGATCCACCTATCGTGTCTGTTTTTACAATAAATTCTGCAAAATTTTGAAATCTCTTGCATCACCCGCTCAGCGGGATTACTGGCTGGATTTCGGATCGAACTCATGGTGTGCTTGATCCCCATTTCAGATAAGCCTCGTCGGAACTCTTCAGCCGTGAATTGCGATCCGTGGTCAGTCAGCAAGACTTTGGGTTTCCCCATCATAGGAATTATGCTTTTCTTTAATCTCCATAGGATCGATTTTGTGTTCGCCTTCTGAATTGGAAAAAGGGTTAGAAATTTCGAAAACACATCTATGGTTACAATTACGAATTTATGTTTAAATCTACTGGCTGGAATCGGGCCAAATATGTCCATTGCGAATAAGCTTAGTGGTCTCTCTGGAATAATAGGAATAGGTTTTTGCTTAGCAAAGTGTGAGCTGGCTTTCGTTCTCTATCTCTTTTAGGGAAACTTCTTCTTCAGGATCCACTATGTTGTGCTGAATTCGGTCAGGATTTTCATTCTGTTCTTGATTCCAAAGATATTCCCGCGACGACAATTGGTTGGTGACCAATTCTTGATATGAGATTTTTCCCCCATCTTCCAGGGATACGATTTCTGAAAAATCGTTTTTCCTTAATAAAACTTGATTAGTTTTGAATTTAATTTGAGCTTGATAGTACTCTAAGAAGTCGACTCCCAAAATCATATTGTATTGGATCCGCGACATTACTACAAAAATGTGAGGAAATTCTGAATTTCCTATCTGAAGTGTGAGGAAAACCTGCACTTTGCATTCTACGGATTTATCCGGTATGATACCCTTAATCTTCATATTGGATACCGGAATTGACGGTATATCTCCTTTTCCCTGCAGTTCCTGTAAAAAACTGTTGGATATAACGCTAATGGTAGCTCCAGTGTCAACTAAACAGGATACCTTCCTGTCGAATACTCGTGCTGTAATGACAGGTAATTTACCTTTATTCGGGTTGTTGTCCTGGCGTCTTTCTTCCAATAAATCATGCGGTCGTGTGAGCCATGAATCCACCTGAATTATCTCAAAGCAGTCCCCTTGACCATTCGCCAATATTTCGGGTATTTCTTCATTCAAAAATTGACGTTTTTTTTTTTCACCCCTTGACTCATTCCGGGCTGGCAGACGGTCTCCTCCTCTCCTTTCCGTCTTTTTTTTTCTTCCTGAAATGCGAGGGATTCTGCGCCTGTTACGTCGGGATCTGTATTTTGATTCAAAATAGCTCTTTTCCATATTTCACCTCCGTCTGTTTTCTCCTTGAGTTCCCGGACATGTTCTTTGTTTTCATCAACTGTCCCCCTTGGTTGATAAAACCGATAATAATTTCTTCTTTTCTCGGCGCCATATTTTATTCCTCGGGAAGTTCGGCCAAAATATCGATCTCTTCCTCTTGATCCCATCGAATACGGTCGAAATCCATGGAAGCCCCTCTGTAATCTCTGCTCATCCCTTGTTTCACTCCGTTCGGACCTTTCTTTAGTTTGTACCTCTTTATTTTTCTGTGGAACCACCGTCCTTTCTTGCTCAACATAAGTCGAATTGATTTCCTGACTCAAGGCTCGAGTATTACGGGTATGATCCCTAGACGTCATATCTAGCTGTCTTAATACTCTTTCCAGCTCTATAGCTGTTCGGATGTTCGATGCTATTAATATTCTTTGTACGTCCGGCGGTAGCTGTCGAATGATGACTCGGCATAATTCTTCCTCTGGAAGTGGGTCGTCCAATTCTCGAATTTTCCGGATCTGATTTGCGGCAAACTCGGAAAATTTCGTAGGCAGCGTCGAAGCATATCGACGAGCATACCATTCCGTCCTTAAATTGTGCTGAATATCTGTGTTCCAAAATTTATCGAAAAATGCGACTTTAAATCCTTCGAAATCATCGAAACTGTACCGGAATGCCATAAACCACGTGTGAGCTGACGAATCTAGGTATTTTTCCGTCACTCGTAATTGTCGTTCAGGAGGAATGTCATTATCTTTAAAATATTCTTGTAGGTCCTTAATAAAAGTTTTAGGTGTAGGTCCGTTTTGATTGTTGAACTTTCGGGGTTGATTGTCCTGTAGACGTATAATATTCACAATCTGCGGCCTGTTCCCTTTATCGTCCATTTGATTTAAAGATGCGGTATTATTCTTAGCTCGACCGGAAGTTTTTATCTCCTGTGCTGCATTAGGAGTCGAACAAATGAATCCTGCTTTAAACTGTTGCTCCATTTGTGATTGCCTTTCAATTACGGACGCAGTCACAACTCGTGTGCTGTCACTATGCAATCGCAACGTTTGTAGTTCCGTTGTCATATTTGATATTTCGTCTGACATCCCCTTTATTTTATCCTCCATTTGTCCTACTAACCCACGGGACGCAAGAAGTTCGTGTTCCACCTTGGATACAACTTCTCCGATAGCTTTCTTATTGTCATTTACAGCTGTTTTCAGACCTTCTACTTCACCAGTAATGACTTCTTTGCTCATCTGAATTTCCTGTCTGACCCCCTTGTCGACCTGAATTATACTATCACATACTTCCTTAAATCGTTTAGTCCACCTCAATTGCACATCGGTCGTATTTTCCTTATGCGATTGTATTTGGTTGCTAAGCTCAGAAATTTTCCTTTCCACCTCAGTCTTCTGTGTGATCATATTATCCATAATTGATTTCTTAAGCGTGCCTAGCCTCTCAGTAAACTCCTGCGCTACGCTAGCTATCGAGTTTGTAACCGTTCGTTCAATCTCTTGTTTCAACTTCGCCTGACTATCTTTAAAATCACGCGACATCACTTTAATTTCTTGGGTTAACCTAGTCTGGTTGTCTTTGAACTCACGTGACATCTGTGCTTGACTCTCCTTAAACTCAGTTCTAATAGAATCAACACTAGCCTTAGTTTCCGCTCTCATTTCGGATTGATTACGTTCAAGTCTTTCAATACTAGCCTTATTCTCAGCTCCCAATTTCTCAGCGCTGGCTCTCATCTCCGCTATCATCCGAGCTAAAGTATCCAAATCCATTACAATTCATAAGCATTGTGCTCGCCAACAACGATGAACCTGTACATCTTTGCCCCATTTGCCTAAATTTCACCGGAAATTGCCAAAGAATTTGTAAAATACAAAGTATGAACTCAACAAGCATGCTCTCCGTACTGTAACAAATAGACCTATACCGAAGCAATGTCCAGCTGTATTATGTCATTACCAACCTTGGTATCTCTATCCATTTAATTGTCACCATTTAACTGAATGAAAATTACCATCTCCTTGCTTTTGCGCCACCATAGTGTTCGCCGAAACAACAAGATCGTAAATATAACAACAACAACAAAAATATGCCCTGGAAATAACTCACCAAAACGATCAATGCCTAAGCAATGAGGGTTTTGGTTGGCCCTGAAAGTTGGGCGCCAATGAAATATGTCCCCTTCTCCGGGGTCGCTCAGTCGGCAAAACGAGAGTCCCAAAAGGGTGGACCGTTCGCAGGGCCGATTTTGCTATTAAGGGACAATTTCATAGAGTTTATATTTTCAGGACCCTTGGTGACTGGATAGGTGACACAATATAAATGAAAATCAGGGCAAATAACAACAACGTTTATTAAAACATAACGGAAACTCAGTCTGGACAAATGCATGAAAGAAAAAAAAAATTTTTAAATACAATGTGATTTTGCAACAAAAGAAATATCTCAATCTTTAATGGCTTGTGAATAAATGAACACGACTATAAGTCCTCGCATGCTTCTGGAGTTAGATTCCATTGCTTCTTTAATGAAACTCCACCCAGTATTTTACTCTGCAACATCGAATGAACCACAAAATTAGCAAAGCTGTCATTTCCCGTTATAACTCATGTTTAGTCATTTACAGGTAAAATAATTTCATACATTTTGAAGAAAAATTACTATTAGCTCAGCATTTACTTGTTCGAGGAAATCTCTTGAAAATTCATTCACTCTACCTGTGAAAATCCTCTAACTCATCTTGTCATCATAAAATTCCTTTACAATTTCATTTTAGTGTTGGGAAATATTTTTACAATTTCTTTGGCATAACTCCCTCTCTCTCGTAGACTACGCTTGACTGTATTCTTTCCTTACTCTATTTAACTTTTCTAAATTACCTAGCATTTCATGGATGGATAGAGCATCATGAGATCCTACACGGAATCAACAACAACAACAACAATGCTTCACAGTCACAAAAAAAAAAATATACAAGATAAGTTTCCTTGGAATGATATAAGTAAATGACATCAAACAACCCAATTCTACCAACTGGTTAAGTAAATTTTTATCACACAATGAATCTGTAATATTTATTATTATTATTATCATCCAGTCATTTATCTCGTCTTCCTCTTGAGTTTTATTGAAGATCCTTACAATCATCTGACCAGAATAAAAACTCGCTCATGACTGTAGTTATGATGATACAGAAAGCCAAATTTCTCTCTCGAAGAATAACTATCACCATCATCAGTGATAAGAGCTCACGAGCCTCGAAAACATCTAATAACGATTAAGTCATGTATTATTCATTTCAGTTGTTGAGCCAGAAATAGACCTATTATTAGTCACTAAATTCGTACATCCTCATAAATCATTATCGCCATAATCATTCATTACAATCACTGTGACTCATAATACCTTTTAGGCCCGACATGCACCCTAGTAGTCCCATGTCGTCCATTAATGGCGAACTCCATTATCACAATGACCATACAAGTTTAATCTCAACAACTTTTACATTATCCGACCTTTACTATTATTAGCATTATTATTATTATTATTATCCTATAATGGCTCCCAGATCGTTCTCTCGAAGAATATTTCTCACATTCGTCGTTCACTTTCCCTTCTACCATCAATCACTACACATGACTAACAGGGTTTTAAAACTACGATTTAATTATAGTGTACTCCTACATCTAATCATATCTTCATTTACTATTTTTATGAGTTTAATTTATTCTTATTATTATTATTATTATTATCATGATTGTTAGTAGGCCTTACTCCCTTAAAGTCACTTTCGAAGATCATAATCACTCACTCTTGTCGACTCAAGAACAACTGGGATTATTCATCATCACGTCCAAAATAAAACTATCATTATTCCAAGGAAATGCAAAGATAGAACAATATTGAAATCACAAATCAACGAAGTAAGGAACGCTCTCCCATCACCATTAAATACAAATTACTAAGGAAACTACTTTACTCTACGCAAGAATACAATCTAGTCATCTACAAAAGAGAAGAAATTTTACAAGGGTACTCATATTTCCGGTGAGAATCCTTGGCGTCGGGATGCTGCTCCAGGCGACGACATCTCTTGCCTCATCTATGGTGGTTTACGGATGTACAAAGTCATCGCGTTGGCGTGCACTCTGGAATTTAGTTCCACATGACTGTAGCTCTATTCAGCGTCTTCCTTTTATTCCAGCAAAGTCCCAGAAAATCTCTCGATTTCCCTCTTGATCGCCGCATGTCGACAACTTGGTTTCCTCGGAGATAGCTGAAACTAAAATATTCTATTAGCACAGGGATCCACACTAGCTATAACTCACTAAGTTATTTTCAACACTTAACTTGGCGCAACGATGTACTTCAGGTCCATTATTACTATAAGCTTCGTCTTCTGAACACATTCATTAAGTTACGATGCGCCTTATGCTGACAAATAATAGGGCTGAATATTATGATGATTAAATAAAGGTTAGATTTCCTCTCGTCTATCCACTTGAGATCGTGACTTCCTTTCATAATGTCCAATGGAACATTCCTAAAGCTTCTATGGCAAGAATCGGCTTTAATGAGCACGCTGACTGTCTGTGGTTTAACATTTTCCACCCGGGAGAATGCATGACTGTAATAAGCTCGCTGGATACTGCGTTGAGCTAACAATGAATTACACTGGCATTCAAGTAATGTAATGATCGTGCCCTACAAGGATTACACTAGTATTCACGTCGTCTGAAAATATTCTTCTTTCCCGTAGAGAATACACGGTTCGACTTCTCGTAAGAAAACCACTGTCCGACGTGCTCTTGGAAAACTGTTCTGGCCGTCGTCTCGTGAAATTTCTCCTGAACTGTTCTGTCGTTCATACACAAGAACTTCCTTCGACTTTTCCAGAACAATCCTAATATTTCCAGCACTTTCCTCAATTTCTATTGGCTGGTAATCGACCTGCGCCATAGCTCGTCCTTGACCGCTACGAGTGGATTTTATGAGAACATTTCTCCTCCCCTCTGTCGTCTGCTGGTGTCATGACGTAACTGCGCTCTGGTCACCCTCGATCAGCTGTTGACCTAGTTTCGGCCGGCTCGCTCTCGCACAACTATGTCACAGCTGGTACACGCGCACTCGTAAGCAATGCTCCGTAATAAATATTCCCAGCTTTCCCAAATTAACTGAGGTACCATTTAGACGGGTACAATATGAACGTGTTTACACGCTTATTTTGTAGATTTGTATTTATTAACAAGGAATATGGACAATATTGCGAAGTGGCTGGTAGAGGAAATTCCAGGTGAGCAGGCAATAATGATGCTAGTGATGCTGAAGATTGCTCACTCTATTTTGGTAAGTTTATTTAGCAGTTAGCTTGACTATTAAAGTATTATTACTGTATAGTGCCAACAATTGCAGTGATGGCATTTTGATACATGCTGTTGATGGATGAAAACTTGAGTTGTAAGCTTTATATTTTTTCTCTTAGGAAGGAGATCTAATTTTACAGCCAGAAATGGAACCTTCCAACAGTGGTGAAGGAAGAGCGATGAGGAAATACTGTATGCCTCTTATTAGAATGACCTGATTCTGATGATTCTGAATTAGGATTATCTGACAACTCGCTGGCCGATCCAGACTTCATACCTGCTTCTCCAACAGCGGAAAGACGTCCATTATTCCCTGATGTTGTGTCAGACAGCGACTCAACCCTTTATTCAGAAGACTAATTACTCAACAGTGACATTGCTATGAGAAATAATAGAGAACAAAAGCCTCAGCCAGAAAGTTATGCTACTTGTGCAAAATACTACGTAATTTACTAGGTGGGAAATTATTATCGCAATGAAAACCCCAAGAATGTCAGCTGGCGGGAAGTGGCAGTGGGATATATATTTCCCACCAAAAATATATCACTAAATTAATTTGATTTTGTAAAATAAACATGTATGTATGATAGTCTATTGTATTTGATTCTAAACATGCAATAAAATTGATTTTTTAAATTCTCCCAGTCTTTTGCAACTTAAAGGGTTAAGAAAAGACGCAACACATTCTCGTTACAAGTGAGAGGTTTTGAATTTTAACCTCAGATAATGGTTACTCTCAGGAATGGAATGTCCAGTAGCAAATCCCCTGTGTGAGAGTTGTATTGGAGTTGGCTGTTGAACTATTGGTCACATGGTTTTAATTTGTCACTGTAGATCGAGACCCGAGGTGAGCTATAGAGATCATCAACCTCCGGACGGCGGATCAGCTAGTTTTAGGTGTAGTGTGTGCAGTGACATCCTGGCTGGGAAGTTGGACCTCTTGCGACATCTGAAGAGACACAAGGAAGATCGACCCTTCAAGTGCGATCACTGCGGAAAGGTGTTATGTAGCCGTAGCAGCTTGTCGGAACACCTCAGGATCCACCCGCTCCAAGTGTGCGTATTTTCTGATAAATGCTTTACAAAGAGGAAAATGCTGACAGGGGACACGCGATTGCATACAGGTGCGATTATAAACGAATGCTCAGTATCTCATAAAAATTTCAGGAAAGGGCCGGACGTTCTGCGTTCTCACACAGGCGAGAAGCCATACCGCTGCAATGTCCGTTGCAAATCATTAATACAGAAAGACAATCTGACCAAACATATGCGGACCCATACAGTCGAGAAGCCATTCAGCTGCGGTGTCTGTGGCAAATCATTCATAAAGAAATTCAATCTAACCGGACATATGCGGACCCATACAGGCGAGAAGCCATACAGCTGCAATATCTGTAGCAGATCATTCATACTGAAAAACATTCTAACCAGTCATATGCGCATCCATACAGGTGAGAAGCCTTACTGTTGCAATGTCTGTGGCAAATCCTTCAGGAAGAAATGCAATGTAACCGAACATATGCAGACTCATACAGGCGAGAAGTCTTACAGGTGCAATGTCTGTAGCAAATCATTCGTACTGAAAGGCATTCTAACCGGTCATATTCGGACCCATACAGGCGAGAAGCCATTCAGTTGCAATGTCTGTGGCAAATCATTCAGACAGAAAAGCAATCTAACCCATCATATGGGGACACATACAGGCGAGAAGCCATTCAGTTGCAATGTCTGTGGCAAATCATTCAGACAGAAATGTAGTCTCCCTGATCATATCCGGAGGCATACAGGCGAGAAGCCATATAAGTGCAATGTCTGTAGCAAATCATTCATACAGAAAAGCATTCTAATCGGTCATACGCGGACCCATACAGGCGAGAAGCCATACAGTTGCAATATCTGTGCCAAATCATTCATAATGAGAAGCAAACTAACCGATCATATGCGGACCCATAGCGAGTTAAGCTATACAGGTGCAATGTCTGTGGCAAATCATTCATGAAGAAGGGCAGTCTGACCGATCATATGCGTACCCATACAGGCGAAAAGCCTTAGAGTAGCAATATCTGTGGCAAATCATACATAATGAAAGGCAGTCTGACCGATCATATGCGGACCCATACAGACGTTAAGCCAAACAACTGCAATGTTTGTGGAAAATCATTCATTCTGAACAGCATACTAACTGTTCATATGCGGACACACACAGACAGGAAGTCATACTGTGGCAAATCATTCAGCCGCAAAGACACTCTATCTCATCATATGTGTACCCATACAGACGAGACTTTCTGTGGCGAATCCTTAAGCAGGGAAGAATACCATGCTATTCACATGCGTTCTCACACGGACGAAAAGCCTTACTTTTACAATGTCTGTGGCAAGTTATTCGGCAGTAAATCCGTCCATGCTATTCACGTGCGGACACACATAGATGAGAAGCAATTATGCTGCAATGTCTGTGTCCAGTAATTCAGCAGTAAATCCGTCCAAGCAAGTCACAGACGGCCTTGAGTTGCAATATCTGCAGTGTGTTCGGCAAATCATTCATCCAGAAACGCGAGTTAGGAGATCACATGCGGACACACTTAGGCGAGAAGCCATATTGCTGCAATATCTGTGGCATATTCTTCAGCATCAAAGTCAGCCTAGTAGATCATATGCTGACTAGCACAGGCAAGAAGCCTATCTCATGCAATGTTTGAATCAGGGTATTCAGCAGGAGATCCCACCTAGCACGTCGTATGCGGTCTCACACGGGTGTAAGGCGCACTGCCGCAATATCTGTTGCAAATCCCTCATGCAGAAAACCGACCTACCAGTTCATATGCGGACTCACACAGGCCAGAAGCTATACTGGTGTTATGTCTGTGACAAATATACAGCCAAGAACGTCTCTAACATTTCAGATCAGAACACACACGAGTGCTCTGTTTTGCGATAAAATGTTAAGAGAATCATTTAAGTTAACCACGCACATGTAAACCACACTGGTGAGATGCCGCACTCCACCGTGTTTCTTGGCAAATCGTTCGCACGCAGCTTAACGTCCCACTAACTACTACACAAGTGTCCAGAGTTCCACAAGACCTCCAATTCCGGAGATGTAGCAAGGCGCATGCGATCGCACACAGCAGAGAAGTAGTAAGCTCTTCAGCTAGAACAGCACCTTTTCTGCGACCTCATAACATACATCGGGGAGCGGTCCATCCTTTTGTACCATTTTCTCTGAGAGAAAATCTTCAGGTAACATAATGCTAGGTCCGTGTACGAAAAGAGCAAAGGTCATTTCATGAATTATCTCCTCATCAACCACAGATATATACAACCGCTAGTTCTCAACCATGGACGCCCCTTTTTATGTTTTCGGACCAAAGTAGAAGTGTGCTCATCAACAATCGTTTGGGAGCCGTCCAGGACGAGGATATGAATTAATTCGGATGAACACAGAAGGATCCTATGACAAAGAAAACTGGTAAAAGGCTAGAAGCGCATGAAAGAATTATTCAGACTTATGAATAAACAATTCAAGGGAATTAACAAGTGCCGAATCAAGTGATAATACGACGCAATTTAAGAAATTGTTGCTGAAACCTGAGCATATCTGTGCTCCCGTTTCCTACATGTCGTGTTTTCTTTTAATTATGAGTAGACCAGTAGCTCAAAACTGTACATGCTCCCTCGGCACTTGTACGATAATATTGTGTCTGTTAGCCGGTTCTGAATGCAAATTGACAGTTCTACTTCAGTGCCCATAGCTATTCATGAATGTCACGTAATTCTCGAGGGGAAACATTTTCTTTCAGCACTAATTGTAAACCTGCGATTTTCCCGGATCTTGTCATCAGTTCTTCTGTAACCAAAGATGGACCCCCACTTCGTTCTTCATCGTGCACGTCACTACGTCTATCATTGAACTGTCGGACCCACCTTCTCACCATTGAATCACTCATCGCATTTTGTCCGTAAACGTCGCAAATTTGCCGATAAATTTCAATTGGTTTCACTTTCCTAGCATTCAGAAAACGAATCACAGATCTGATTTCACAAGCGGCGGGATGTTCAATCAACACCGACATTGTAAACAAGCACAACAAAGCGTACGTGGCTGACAGCGATCTCAAAATGGCACACGCTTCTTCTCCTACCGTGCATGTGCGGACCTGCGATCGCAGCGCTGCAGCGGAGATAAATTGAAACAGAACTTACTTTCTGGGCGTGCCTCGTAAAATGAAGACATCCTCTGGTTCGGATTCCACATTACACTAGAAACCCTTGGTCATGATCAAGGTATATATGTTCATGAAAGACAGGAAGTTTCCTTGCAGAAGAGACTAATTCATCTTGGTGTTGCTTTATTCCCAGTTGTCCAGAGACTTCTTTGGTTACATGGTAAATTGACTATACTATATGATATTGTTCTGGATGGAAAAGATATACGAAACGTTGCCAACCTGTATTAACATCAGTTCGCATCTCTTAAGGTTGATAACACCAACGCCTGTGCTATTGAAATAAAGCAAGGGATGAGGCAAGGCTCTGTTATAACTCCACTCCTCTTCAATAACTTCTATGAAAGGGTGCTTTTCTGATATCAGTATTGTTAAAAGAATCGTGAAAAATAATCTGCCATATGCGGATGATACCCTTCGGTTTGCAATAAGTGCTGAAGGTCCAGAGATATTAGCGAATTGTGTGGTCAAACAGAGTTGTGCGTTTAAACACAAAAAATACTAACTTAATGATCGTAAGAAAACATGTCATTCAACCTATAAAGTTGAGAGTAGCTTGCACATCACTACAGCAAGTCCAGTATATTAGGTCTCTCACCTGCATACTTGATCACAGCTTGAGCAGTCCTGTTGAAACACTATGTCCCAAAAACTGCCTTCAAGAGAATTATTTAAATCCTCTGTAACAGGGACTTCTTTTTCTCCGTCCATGTTTACTTCGGTTCTGTGTATCTCCTGCCTTACTTAATGTTGTTGAGACCTGAACACCATCATTTGAGATGTGGGGCTACAGTACTCCGAGCTGGAGGTCACGTACAATATCTGAATCAATATCATTCGAATTATTTTTTTTTGCTAGGGGCTTTACGTCGCTCATTCGAAATTATGAGGTACTGCAGTGGTCTACACGTTTAGAGAATAATAAGTTTAAACCAGATCCATGCTTTTCACGTGAGGAATGAAGAAGCATCTTGAAACTTGCAGATCAGGTGGATGGCAGAGGTACTGGAACACAGTTTTACACCTATGTACCTCTGGCCACACTTTGCAAGTATCACTGCGCCAACTCCGAAGCAAAACTTCTCTCTCACGATGCTTTGACATGATCAGGCTGGGCTCCTCATCCAGATCGCCTGAAACTTGCGAAACTTGAATAGAAGTTGCTCCGTAACTACGGATAGCCCTGGACGACGTGGAAGTCTTCAAAGAGAGTGCGAATTGCGACAACGTAAAGAATAACATCCACCTGATACTAGTGCTCATATCTGGCACTAGGCAGCACCACTGCACTATGTATAATCTCTCTTGTAATTTTTACTGTATTATGCGACTGACACAAATAAATAAATAAATGACCCCCCTTAGTTTATCTCAAAGATATACTTTAAGGAAAGAGGTGTAGTAGAAGAAGGAGAAAATCTTGGCTACGGACTGTACGAGAATGGTATGGACTCGGTACCCCAACTTGCTGAGGACAAGGGTCAGATCGCCCCAATGACAGCCGACATATGATAAGGATATTGTAGAAGAAGAACAAGAAGATGAATCATTGCTCGATTTATATTGTGAATATATCTGCACAACGTAGAATGGAATAAGCCTGAATTATTCCGCCTCGTGTGGCTTAAATACTGTGTTAATAATAGACATGGCCTAACTGTCACTGCTGAATGTTTCATACGGCACAGCGACACACGGCGCACTTCCGTCTCGGAATCCAAGAGAAACAGTGCTTCGCGATGGCGTGGTGGAACATGAACCACGTTTCATAGCTAAGTCTAATTCACGGACTAAAATGTTCGACGTTGTAACACAGATAGAATATGAGGATCATGAAGTATTTAATGTGCAAATGTACAACGTACAGTATGATAAATATATGATGCACAGTATTGTAGTACCAGTATATATGACCGGTAATATACAGCGTTTCCTTCCTCATTATACGCTTACAATGGTACTAAAAGCAATCAATTTTTCCGTTAAATGCACATTAAGCAGTAACTAATGTGAATAATTATAAAATGATTAACGAAATTTAAAAACAGTTCAAAATAGTTATTCTATGTATACTTAATCCAGTTGCAAAAGTAGTCTAAGTAAGTGGACCAACTTGAATAATTATAAAATGAGTAATTAAATCTCAGAAGAGCCCAAGATCGGTATTATGTGTACAGTAACACACTTGGTCTATTCCAGCTTAAAATTTTTCTTCAAATTTAAGTTTTAAAAAGTAATTTTAGAAACATTTGCGACTTTCTCTTATAATATGACCCTGCTTTGAGAACAATAATGTAATGTTTCCGTGTGAAAACCTTACATTGTGGAGTGCATTGACTCGCGATTCGGAATATAAAGAGTCTCGGCTTTTCTTTAGGGCAATGTCACACGGAATGAGGCGAGGAGATGAACAAAGCACCGTCACTGTTTCAAAGCTGTGCTGTTCCGAAGCATCGATGGTTCCTATTCACGCGACACGACACACGAAGTGATCTCAATGTTTCGAAACAGTGAAGCCTTGATGTGTTGATTGCGCCGGCACAGTGTTTCGAAGCCTACTTGGCCTACGGTATAAATGTAAGGTAATCTAGAAGCACCTTCTCTGGAATATAAATGCAAATTTTTCGCTTATGAACATTCAGAGTGGATGGCAGATGTTCATACATCCCTGTAGCTTGTACCGTCACGCAGGAGTGTTGGCAGATATCCACCTCGTTAACACGGGGCGCATGACAGTACCTCGAAGTGTTTCGTCGTAGATAAGTACAGAAATATTACGGCAATCACCTCACAACACGATGGCAGCTGCTTTAACATTGGAGCTATATTTCTTTATCTTCTACTGTTTCTTTTCAAATATTAAATTTCACACTTTGCTAAACAAATAACGATTCAGGTACAGATCTGGCTTGTTAGCTTGGGTACAATGTTGGAAAAATTAGATAACAATAAATTAATAATATAAGCATGAAGCTCCCTAATTACAATTTTTATATCAGCGCTACTGATCATTTCAATCAACTGTCAAGGAGACGGATCTTCCAATTTCTACATCAGGGGAAGAGCTTTTTGTTCTACAAATTCACATTTTTGTAGATTATTCTCGAAATTTACAAGTTCCTGGCCTATCCAGGCACAACCTACATTTAACAAAATGAAACAGTACTCACTGTCCTAACTGCTCAACAGTCTAACTGCCTAAAAATGAAGTGAATGGTGTTAACTGTAACAGGGGTAACAAGTACCCATCCTACCTGACCTTTGGTAAAAACAAAAGGTAAAGTTACTGGCCGAAAATCGAAATGGTAAGGAGGCGAACACATTCACTACTTGATATTTACATGAAATTCTTAAAACCCTATTTGGGCTAATGGCCCGACGTTAGAGAGGTGACTACATGAAGAAAACATTTAAGTTACAGAAATGCTAGGTGTATTTTAACGGTTACAAAATCATGGTCACCTCAATGTCAACTTGAGAGGGAATACATGAGAGTTACTCACTCTCTATTCCCTGACTTGTTTCTTTTATCTCAAGATCTACTTGTTAATTCTTTTCTCCTGAAGTTGTTTTTTCCACATGTTTGAATACATCAGGTATTCTGAGAGAAGCGATAAGCTCTGACACGTGACCAAGCTGTGTATCGGCCATCTTCTCCTGCAGCTAGCGGCGTCTGGTGTCATTTCATCTCTGCGCATCTTGGAAGGAGGAATAAGGACAGGCTTTATACAAACACAAATTACTGTCAAAGTGTGTCTTATAAGTACTTCTTAATTTACAACTGTCACGTATTTTGCGTTCAGTCTGCAACTCTCTGTGGTTCATTTAGTTTCATAGCTTTAATCTTTATCTCGTTAAGAACTGAGTCTAACTATCGCCGTATTGGTCCTATTGCAATGTACATTATTCTTCGCCACTCGCCAAACATGACCCCACCACCAAAGCCACATTAAATCAACAGCTGTACTGTACGAATTGGGATTGAACTACCCTCATTCCGAATATCCTCCTGCCATTGTTTCCACCTCATTGTACCAGCAGGCATTCTCACTTCTCTCAAGTCTGTTACTCATATCTCATAAACAATGTACCCCAACATCCACCCAGCTTTCACTCCCATGCAGTAAAGTTGATGTGAAAACAGACCGATGAAAAGATAGTGTGGTCTGGGAATTCTTTCTCACAGAATGCCGTTGATCAAACTCTGAGCTCACTGCAGTGGCTTTTCACAGGGAGGGCTACAACTCAGAATATACTTGAGGTGGCCACACCTATTCTGTAACAACTTTTATCCCGAACTCAGGACCACTCATCTGTTGAAGTACGTGACTACAGTAACCTACACCATGAACTATTAATATTGAACTTATAATATGGTAATAAGTTTAAGACTTAGCGGGGTAACCGCAAGGACTCCGTAGAATATAGGCCTAATTGTCACAAATCCACAATTCAGTACAAGTGTTTGCTATCACATTGAAGCACATTGCCTGTGATATATTTCCAGCTGAATGTAGGAGTTTTTATACCAAGGTTTAGCTCGTCCCTTGGATACAACACTACAGCTGCAGAAGGGATTTCTGGAGATTATGATACTAGACACGTGTTACGTCCTCTGACACCTTCAGACAATAGGATGCCGTTATCTTATGGAATACTGTCGAAAGAGGCTACTAAAAGAGATGCCTGTCTTGAGAGAGCATGGGTTAGCGAACTGGGAGCTTTAGCTGAGTCTAGGCATGATGTATTCTAAGTTGTTGTGTATCTAACCCCCCTTGGCCAACTCTTGTAGGGAACTTTATTCTGATGTTGTGGAGTTCTAAAAGAGTAAAGCTACTCCAGGGGCAGCCTTGCCTTAAGTAAGAGCCGAGCAACCTGTGCCGTTGTTGTGTCTGCATTGGTGAACTAGGGGTATTTAGTTGAGTCTAGACATGTTGGGTGGTAAGCTGTTGTCTATCTAACCTCCTGGGCCAAATCTTGTAGGACACTTCATTCTGATATGGTGGGGTTCTATAAGAGTAAAGCTCATCCAGGGGCACCCTTGCCTTAGGTAGGAGCCGAGCAACCTGTGCTGTTGTTGTGTCTGCATTGGCGAAATCGCGGGCATCTGTATCTGAGTCTAGGCATGTTGTGTGTTAAGCTGTCATCTATCTAACCTCCTTGGCTAACACTCGTAGGGGGCACTTCAACCCTAGGTGAGCAGAGTAAATGTCACTCCTCAGGATTCGAACGTGGAGTTGACATAAACTCAAAAACTAAAAGAGCTTAAGTGCATTTCAAATATCCTCACCCTGATTGAAATATGTGTACGATGAAGATGTACTGACTACAGTAAATGTGGAGACGTGTATATGTCAGCAGAAAAAAAAAAAAGAATGACTTTGCGAGCTAAGTTGTATTTTTCCTATCTGGCGTTGTAAAGGAATGCGACAGTGTGTTATGACTTGAGAGAACTTGGAGTCTTCAGCTACAGGTCAAAGCTTGTTCGCGGTGACGTCACTACAGCTTTTGCTACTATGATGACGTCACTCCACCCAGATCCCCGTTTTTTATGAGGTGAGATGGAGGGGTAGAATTGCATCAATGGTATATTGCCAGTCGCAAGGGTGACTAAAAGGAAGGGCTAACTCAGGAGGGCGCTCTGCTAGGACACAGGGGTAAATAGGCATACACAGAGCCTTATAGAGGCAATTCCCTAAACCCTTCTTCTTCTTCTTCTGCTTCATCTTCTTTATCTGTTTACCCTCCAGGGTCGGTTTTTCCATTGGACTTACCGAGGGATTATACCTCTACCGCCTCAAGGGCAGTGTCCTGGAGCTACAGACTCTGGGGGTCGGGGAATACAACTGAGGAGGATGACCAGTACATCACCCCGCCTCACCCACGAGTTAACATCTCGAGACCTAATTGCTGACGTGATTATGGTCAAATGTGCTAGGTTAACCCATGCGTTTGACGCCAGGCTTAACTTTACGAGGGCGTTACAGTCTCAAGTTTGAGATTCGACTTTGATCCTGAGATTTGTGGGAGCTGATGGCTACACATAGGACTAGGGATATGGTGTAATCCAAATGTTTTACTCATAGGGGACGTAATATTGGGAAGCATGTTGGAAATTCTAAAAACGTTGAACCTAGGATGCACATATCAGCAAAAAAAATAATTGCTCGTGCAAGTTGACTAGTTTGGATGTGTTTGCTGACCAATGGAATACAAAGTTCATTTTTTCTACATGTTCACAACTTAGGTACAATCACGCAGGAAGACCTAACCTATTTTTATACTGAATACCCAATATAATAGGTAAAAATAATGTAGTGCCGGAATTTAGCTCTGCGGGATTTCGCGTATTATCAGAATTCCCGAATACAGAATAAAATCCCTACCTACACTTCACGTTCGATGCTCCTGCAGGCCTAACGTTGCGTTGGCCACGCATTAAACTCCTAGGACTTGACATGGTACTAGGGAGATGGTGTAGGTCTTAATACACAATGTGCTTTATTCATTGAGGCTTAACGCTGAAAAGCGACCTTAGGTCTTGGGGAGTGGAAGGACCGCGCAAGGTATCAGACAAAGAAGGACAAGAGCTACGAAAGGCGGGGAAATTAAAGACTCCTTAGCCCTCGTAAACGTAATAGCGTGGGGGTTGGAAAAGAACAAGAGTTAACCGAGGAAGGTCGGATAGGATAGATGAAAGTAAGTGGCCTGACACAAGTAAGTAGAAGCACGCGTATACAAGGGCTCTTATGGCACTAACTCAGTGGAGGATGTGCTAGGGCTTTTTTTCAAGTATTACCCCAATTCGAGGTTCTATCCTCCTATCCGGATGCCCTTCCTAACTTGCGACTCTCTGTGGAGTGATGTAACATAGGTAGGAGGGTGATGGAATACTGCTCTAAGAAACAACTAAAAAGGGGTGTTATGAGCTCTTAGCTTCCGAGCGTGGTATTAGCGGCTAGAGGACCTCAATCTGAGTCTGGCATTAATTATAGTTGTTTAACTTTCATTGAATAGGGAATCGAGGGTTGCTATTACTTTGAAAGGATGAACTATTCCGTAGACAAACTGAGCTGCCAAAAAAAACTAACACAGAATAACATAATTTTTAATTAAAAATATATTAACTTTAAAACTAAAATTAAAAAGTGTAGAATATCAATTTCTCTCACAGTAAAGAAATCTCCAAAAATTCACATCATAGATAATTGACAGGTCGTAACAATCCTAGAAGTAAATATTCAACCGTAAACATTGAGAAATATAGTTCAATATAAAATGTGTGGCAGGTGAGGGCTCTACATTGCAAATAGATTCAATGTTTAAATCATCCTTTTAGCGTGCAATGTATTCTTTCTTTCTTTGTTGGCAACCTGACTACAGCGCCACTCAGCTGACGAAGTAAGTTTCTAGAACATTGTAATAGGGTTGCCATGTCTGCAGCACTTCGTAACTTAATCAATTTCCTTTCAGGTAATTCTCATGGTGGCCACTTTCATTAACATGATCCCATGTAAACCGGCTCTAAGGAGGACTATCTGTTAATTTGTGGTGTTATTTTGTGTTCCAGACTCGGTGCGACTGTGTGCGGCACTCTATGGGTTACTGGCGGAACATGTGGAGAGGAGGGAGTTGCAGCCGAAAGATGATACTAGAGTGGTGGAAGAATTGGGGAGAAGCCCTAATGAGACAGAGAACAGCGCTAGTTCATGGGAAGATGTGCTGAAAAGGAGATGGTGATAGAACAGATGGAAGAGGTGTTTGAGAAGAAAGCAAAGGATGTGGAGAAAGCGCGTAAAGAGAGAGAAGAGGAGTTGGAGAGAGTATATAAGAATAGAGAGGAGGAAAAGGAAAGTGCATGTAAGGACGGAGAGAAGGTTGTTGAGAAGAAAGAGCTGGCGTGCGAGATGAGAGAGAAACTTCCTCTCCAGAGAGAGAGGATTGGCGGAAAAGAGAGGAAGGTCCACAGTGGCGGGAACTGGTCTTCCAGTACGAACCAGGTCACGAAATCCTTCAGCAAATTCTATATTGGGCCACTGATCAGGGATATATCAATGTGGTGAATTTCTTTCTTGCAAGAAATCCCTGTGTGGACTGGAAGCGTACCGATTTGAACCATGCTGCAGAAGGGGACAGCTGCATGTTGTGGAGGCTCTGGTAGGAAAGGAGAAAATCGAGGTCGAGAGGACTGTCTCTCCTTTGGAAGGAGTTACATTGATGTGAACATTGTTACCCACAGACAAGGAGTGCCTGCACTTTCCTTGTCAGCCATACATAGCCACGTGGAGGTGGTAATGTACCTGCTGGAGGAGGCAGGTATTACTGGGGAGTTGCTGGGTATTACTCATGTACAAGCTGCTCAGTGGGGTCACCTCGATATAGTGAGGTATCTCACCACACTAAACCACACTAGTCTCAGCGTTAAGACTATTGATGATTACCCTCCACTACATGTGGCTGCATGTGAAGGTCACCTTGAAGTAATGATGTACCTCACCACACTAGACCACACTAGTCTCAATGTTAAGAATAGTGGTGGTTACACACCATTACACTGGGCTGCACGTGGAGGTCACTTTGAAGTAGTGAAGTTCCTCAACACACTAGACCCCACTAGTCTCAATGCTAAGACTAATAGTTGCACAGCTCTAACCCTTGCCAAACGGAGGGGGGAAGGCACCATGAGGTGGTACGCTTCCTAGAGCAGTGCTCATTGAATAAGTAAGTTACTTGGACACACAACAGTAATCTAGTGTGTCTCCCTCTATCCGTAGTACAATCCCTACCTGCGCCTTGGAGGTGAGAAGGAGCCCTTCCTCCTCTCACCAGATTCAGTGTTACAACAGTGAGGGATCCTGCCGGTAACAAAGAACTCTGTGTTCTGTAGTTGCCTGGAAGCGAATGGTATTCTGTGCTAAGGCTTGTACCAATGTAAATAAATTGTTTCAATGTAATAAAACTGTTAAATATGAGTTAGTGTTGGCCCCAGAACTACCTTCCTTGTGATTAAATTAGCAGCTCTCTGCCTCCTTTGTTACTAAGGGTTGCAGACCATATGACGCTCTCTAATTGGGAGTTGAGTAGAGCAATATACTTGCACAGTATCGTCGAATTAAGTGGTTGAAGCCGGACTACAAGCTGAGAACAGTGTGGATAGTCAGCACCATAGAACATCCAGGTATGTGACCTCGAGGAACGTTTCCGTTAAAGACACTGGCATCCAAGTATATAGCTTGTTCTCACTTAGGTGTTTAACATTTCAAAGATTAGCGATGCAAGATGGCGGATGACAGCTGTCAAAAAAGCACGTGGATTTGTTTACCGATTCAAATCTTGCGCTAGTAAGGTTAAGTTGGCAGCACTGAGGTTTAGGCCCGTTAAGATGGCAGCACTGAGGTTAGCGATGCGTTGTTGTCGAAGACAGCTATCAAATAGCACGTGGCTGTCAAAGAAGCACGTGGCTTTGTTTACAAACAAGAACACGTGGCTTTGTTTACTAACAATAGCACGTGGTGATGACGTCATAGTCACGTGACCGGAGTCAATGATCTCAGGGTCAATGACCTCGGTGCTGACTCAGCAAAAATAATGCTGACGAGGTGGATTTTGACGCCCACAGCTCCCCTACTTCTACTGACTGATGAAATACAATATAAACATAGACTATCAAGCTGGAAACGTGTTGAAATCTTGTTCTAACGCCAGCTTGGAAGATTTCCAGAAGTTTACTCTCATTCTAAATGATGATAAACTTTTATAAAATTAATTAATTAATTAACTATCACATTACTAATTCATCTTACATTTGACAATGCCTTACTTGTTATCTCGATCATCATTGATGTAAAGTGCATTACAATAGTTTAATAACCACCATTTAAATGTTTATTACTGACAATTAGTGTCACCAATTATTGCATTATAATAAATTATAATTTTACATCATGGGTTATTAACTTTACATTTTCTTGGAACATTCCAATATAGCGGTTCCATTATTGTATCGTGGTTGCAAAGTTGATCACTGAATTTGAAATAATTCTGACGGCTTGGGTTGGAATATTTCGGACTGAGTGACGTGGTTGAGAAATGGCGGCAATACTGATTGTCCCGTGTTTCACTCTATTAACTGTCGGCCACACATCTAATAAATTTTCTTCCTCCACTATTTACGCTTTATAAATCGGAGTGTTATTCCCACAAAATTATCTGTAACTTCTGATTGATAGCCTATAGTGACTAATAAAACAGAGCGCTAACACTGAAATACTTAGAATGGCGAATTTTCATTGGCTGAGGTATTTTGATGATTGTCTGTCTGGACGATTTCACTTCATTTTTAGGGGTTTCAGGAAGGTATTTCCAACTTCTCTCTTCGTTGCTCCGTGGTTTCTTGTCTCGCAACCAGCGGAAAATTCCCACACGTCTGGGTGGGTTGTCCTACTTTCTACGCTATCTAGTGCGCACTGGTGAGCTGTTTTTCGCCGAGATAATTGTTTTATTGCCCCAAACAGAACGTGATTTTAAGAAACTTGAGTGGCTTAAGGATATTCTTTGGCGGTCTTCGTCAAAATACTGCTGTAAGAGCACTGAATTTCGCTTTATGAAAAAATTCACATTTTTATATTCAATAAAGTTTTATTTTGATCAAATGAGGCTCAATTCGATGGGAGCAGAAGGCTAACATTTACCTAAATTAATCTGTGGTTTCGTATATAATGACAAACTACGATGGTGTGAGAGGATTATATGCTTTATAAAGTCGTTGTCAGGTGTCTGTACAATACGAAAAATCACGTGTAATTTTTTTTTTTGTTACAGTTTCAGTTTCCCGGGTGCTGTAATTATGAATATTGTGCTTTAATTGATATCAGTTTTCAAGCTAATGAGGCAAGGAAGAATATGGGTAATTGCATTAAGAAGGGAGAATTTCTTGCCTGGCAAGCATTCAACATTATGCTCGAAGCATTTCTCACCGGAATGTTTTCATAACGAAGCTCTTGATGTGGGAATTAAAATGAAGCCAAATTCAGTACCTACAATTCTTAATTTCCCACACCACATTTTACCAGCAGGATGTTTCTTTTCTTCAGCGGTTCCTATTTATACGCTTATTTCAAATGTGGCATGCGCATTAGTTATAATGTGCTTTATCAAGCCGAAATTAGTAGGTGGAGTGAAATTTCACCTGTGTTGCTTCTTATGTATCCCTTTATTATTATGATCATTATTGTTGAAGCAGCATATTATAAAACACTCATATACAACCAGTGCCAATTGAACTGCTGTTGACCCTAGTGTATTGTATTGTGTATTTTCCGACTGATGATAAGTGAACATTTCTTGTTACCTGTTTATCGTTTGCTGTACGCTACTCGTGTCCGTTTCTGTCCTTATTTTGCTGTGCTTGCGCATTGCTTGGTGAAGATATATTTCAGTACACCAAGAATGGTAAATACAGTTTCTACAGCTGTTTGTGAAAGTTATGAAGTGTTTATTTTAGATGTCATTCTCATTAATATTTAAAATTAGGCTACATTTCCTTATGAAGTACTTTCAAATGTTACCCTCAACCATTAATCCGAATAATATGATGCGGTAATTGGAAAAAATAAATGTCCCTTATATTATAATAAATAATTGACATTAAACAACAAATACTTACAAAAATACGATCATAATGAGATTTTAATCTATGGTAGGTCACCTTCAGGAAGGACTTCCGCTGTAAATATCCATTTATGTCCACGGTTTTCATTGTAATTTACGGTTAACCAGAGCAGCTAAGTAAGTACCTCCCATGTTTCGAATTCATGACCTTTCCGAATGCCACTGTTTGACAATTAGCCATATATCCCCTCAGAAGCTATTTCGAATCCCCGATGATCTGATAATGATATTGGCCTCACGCTGCAACATTCACTCTGTGTATTAATGCTCTGAAGGTAGCATTGAAGTATAATTCTAGGTGATTCGCCGATGATTGAAGTTTAAGAATAATATCGCCTTGTCCACAAAGTGTAATAATGTTCAATTTACAATATTTTGTACAAAAATCATGAAATTTGAGTACCGGTGTGTACACCTGCCCCGCTCATTTAAATCATGCGCATTGTAGAACGACATCTTAAATTGAAGATGGCAACAATTAGTGCAAGAAATTTGGACATCTCCCAATAGATGTCTCTATTAAAAAGGAACTACTAAAATTCTGAAGATATTTGTTTTTCCTAGGTTTCCTAAACTGAGTTGATTATGTTTTGTGTTGTTATGTTCAATGGTTTACTACACTTCTGTCTCTGACCGCCGACTTCCAATATTGACCAATAGGAAATTTATATATTTATTTCAACCAGTAGGGATTTTCATGTACCTATGAAAATTATCCAAAAAGAATTGGGGGGTGTCGGGCTTTACCCCAGTGTTTTCGGGAACCTTCCTCTTGAGTGTATTAGGTACCCATTTTTCGAGCCACTTTGTCTTGCTAATCGCTCTGGTCTAGTGTGTGTGTGTGTGTACAAAGGAGGCGGGACCTCGCCAGTCGTCGAGCATCTACAGGTAATGACAGTCCATCCGTATTAAGTGAAAGCTAACTCGAAGGGAAGGTTTCCGAATTTAACCATGTAACATAAATTGTTAAGTTCTACTTCTACAGGTAATTTCTAACAGCTGTATATAACTTAAACTTTATTAGGGAATAGAGAATGAGCTACTCTCCCGACTTCCCTCTCATGTTGATTTTGAGGTGATTAGAATTATGTAACCTTTTCAATCTTTAAATTCTGTGACCTAAAGATTTTCTCCAGCTAGTCACTTCAGTAGTTAGCCTGTGGATCGTCGGGCCACGAGCCCAACTTGTGTTTTCATGGAGTTCGATTGTTCGCCTACACTTCACTTTGATTTTGGGCTCATAACGTTAACCTATTGTGTAACTCAAGCAACTGTACAGGCTGTGTTGTGAAGTATGTATTGAATGCCAGACAAAGTTAGTAGGTAAACGAGCGTGCACTGACGTAAGGAATGGATCGATGGCCAGAAAATATTACTTATTAAGTATTAAGCGTGAATGTAGGCATTTTGCTATATCATTCGAATAACATATTTCATTTCAGATGAATGTTCGAAGGTTATGGGTAGCAGTGAGTTGATAGTGTTCATTTGATGATTATTTCATTAATGCTGCAAGACCTAACATTCCAGTGGTCGCGTGAATCACAATGGTGATCCAGCCGTTTAGTTCTTTTCGCTACTGTTTGTTGTTATGACTGTTGACCTTGAGCATCTGTGTACCTTCCTCACACCTCGACCCCTCTCTGACAAGCAGTAGTCTGCTAACCCTTAACTGATGGCTGTTGCGTTATAAAACAACTTATTCTTGTGGATCACAACTGTGATCAGTGCGACCACTAGCGTGACTTCTTTTGACTTTGTTCGTTTCTTATTACGGTGTCTAATCTCAGTTCCTGTGTCATGAGTTTATTGGTATATAGGAGCAAATTGGATGACTGTGAGAAAATAAATCTATGAACCAGACATTGAGGAAGGTAGTGGAGGGAGTGAGTGAGACAAATCACAATGTCCAATAATTTTTCAGGTGTCTCTTATAAATGCACACATAATAATATTACACTGTACAGGAAATAGAGTTCTTTTCACAATGCACAATCATATTCATTGAATAAGTAGCACAGAACAGCCTCATTTCACAAAGAAAGTATGGATCACCATTGTGATCCGCGCGACCACTGACGTTACTTTCCTTCGCGCGACCACAGGAGAGTTAATTCCAAGTATTAATAATAAAGATGATAATAATAAACATATGTATCGTGTTAGCTCAAGATGGAGTTGTTTACCTTTAAAAATTATATTCGTACTTCCTTTGGACATAAAAGTCTTATGGCCGGAGATCATCAGAAATAAGTCGACAAATGCGTAACTCTAGCAACTGTACAGGCTGTGATGTGAAGTATTGATGGATGGCCGGGAAATGCTTCCAGGAAACAGTACAGGCTGTAACGTGAAGTACGGATGGATTGCAAGACAATGTTACCTAGCAAACTTGCAGGCTGTGATGTGGGGTATGGATTGATGGCATAAACTGTTACCTAGTAACCGTGCAGACTATGATGTAAGGTGTGGATGGAGGGCCGCAAAATGTCACCTGACAAACAATAAGGATGTGATTTTAACTATGGGTTGATGGCCAGACATAGTTATCAGTAACTGTGCAGGCTGTGATGTGAAGTATGTTTGGATGGCCAGATGATTTTACCCAGTAACAATTCTGGCTGTGATGTAAGGTATGGATGCATGGCCAGGAAGTATTACCTACAAAATTGAAGGTTGTGATGTGAAGTATGCGTTGATGGCCCGAGAATGTAACGTGGTAACCGTGGAAGCTATGGTATGAAGGATGGACGAATGGCCAGAAATTTTTACCTACAGTACAAGACATGAAAGCTGTGATATGAAGTATGGATGGATGCTCAGACAATTTTACCTAGGAACAGCGCAGACTGTAATGTGAAGTGTGGATGGATGGCCATCCAATATTACAAGGCAAACTTGCAGGCTGTGATGCAAGGTATGGATCGATGGCCAGACAATATGCAGGAGTAACTGTGCAGGCTGTGTTGTGAAGTATGAATGCATGACCACACAATGTTACACAGAAACTGTACAGGCTGTGCTGTGAAGTATGAATGAATGGAGAGACAATGTTACCTAGAAATTGTTTAGGCTGTGTTGTGAAGTATGAATGAATGGACAGACAATGTTGCCCAGAAATTGTTCACCACAGGGGGTGTGACCCAACCAGGCCGTTAATTCTGCCATTTGACTATTGCTATGCCAATGAATGGGCAGACAATATTACTGAGAAACTGTGCAGGCTGTGTTGTGAAGTATGAATGAATGTACAGACAATGTTACCCAGATATTTTACGGGCTTTGTTGTGAAGTATGAATGCATGGACAGACAATGTTATCTAGAAATTATACAGGCTGTGTTCTGAAGTATGAACGCATGGCCAGACAATGTTACAGAGAAACTGTACAGGCTGTGATGTGGAGTATGGTGGATGACCGGACAATGTTTCCAAACAACCGTGCACGCTGTGGTATTACGATGAATGGATGGCCAGAAAATATTACTTAGCAAATATTAAAGCCGTGATGTGAAGTATAGGGGATGGCCAGACAATAATACCTAGCCACCATGCCGGATGTGATGTGAAGTATGGGTGGTTGGCCAGAAAAGGTTACCAAGAATCTCTACAAGCAGTGATGTGAAGTATGGATGAATGGATGGCCAGACAATGTTGTCTACTAACGGTGCAGGCTGTGATGTTAGTTATGGAAGTATGGCCAGAAAATATTACCTACCAAACGTGAAGGCTGTGATGTGGAGTATCGATGGATGGCCAGAAAATATTACCTACCAAACTCGAGGGCTATAATGTGAATTATGGTCAGGAAATGTTACATAATAACAGTACAGCCTGTGAGGTAAACTACGGTTAGACGTCCAGAAAATGTTACCTAGTGTAATACAGGCTGTGTTATGAAGTATGGATGGATGGCTGGCTGGACAACGTTGCCTAACAAACGTGCAGGCTGAGAATTGATGAGCAGAAGATGTTACCTACCAAGCATTAAATCTGTGATATGAAGTATGGGTTGATCGCCCGTAACTGTGCAGGCTCTGATCTGAAGTATGGGTGGATGACCGGACAAGGTTACCTGGCAACCTTGCAGGCTCTGGTGTAAGGTATCGATGGATGGCCAGAAAATATTAAATACTAAACATGAAAGCTGTGATGTGAAGAATTGGTTGACGGCCACACAATGTTATCAAGGAACTGCTTGGGATGTGATGTGGAATATGGGTGGATGGCCAGAGAATGTTGCCTAGCAACTGTGTAGGCCGTCATGTGAAGTATGGGTGGATGGCCAGACAATGTCACCTAGCAACCATGCAGGATTTGATGTGAAGTATGGATGCATGGCCAGATAATGTTACCAAGAAATTGTACAGCCTCTGATGTGGAATATGTGTTGATGGCCAGAAAATATTACCAAGGAACTGTACAGGCTGTGGTATGGAGTATGGACGGATGGCCTGAGAGTGTTACCTGGCAACAGTGCAGTCTGTGATATAAGGTATGGATGGATGGTATAAAATGTTACCTAGCCACCGTACAGGCTGAGATGTGAAGTATGGTTTGGTGGCAGGAATATGCTACCAAGGAAATGTACAAGCTCTGATATGAAGTTTGAATGGACGGCCACATATTGTTACCTCGCAATCGCGCAGGCTCTGATGTAAGATGTGGATGGACGGCCAGACAATATTACCTAGAAACTGTACGGACTCATAAATGTGAAGTATGTTTGGATGGCCAGAAAGTTTTACAGAGGAACTGTACAAGCTCTGATATGGAGTATGGTGGATGGTCAGTCAATGTTACCTATTAAGTGTACAGGCTTTGATACGAAGTATGGATAGATGGCCAGAAAATGTTAGGTAGTATACATGAGGCTGTGACGAGAAGTACTGCTAGATGGCTATAAATAGTTATCTGGTTACTTTGAACGCTCTGTTGTAATGTGCGGATGGAGGCCACAAAGTGCCATTTATTGATCTTTCAGGATGTGATGTGAAGTATGAATGGATGGCCAGAGAGTGTTACAAAGAAACTTTATCGCCTGTAATGTAGAGTATGGTGGATGACCAAAAATTCTCACCTAGCAAATGTGCCGGCAGTGACATGTAGTTCGGATGGATGGCCAGAAGATGTCACGTAGTAACCGTGCAGGTTGTGATGTGAAGTATGGGTGGATGCCAGCCAACTTTACATAGTAATTGTACAGGCTGTAATGTAAGATGTGGATGGACGGCCAGGCGATGTTACCTGGCCAACATGAAGGCTGCGATGTGAATAGTGGGTGGATAATCAGACAATGTTACCAAGAAACTGTACAGGCTGTGATGTGGAGATAAGATGGATCGTCGGACAATGTTTACATACAACCACGCAGTCTGCGATGTAAGATTAGATTGGATGGTCGGACAAAGTTACCTATCCACAGTGCAGGTTTCAATGTCAATACTGGTAAGTATGGGTTTTAAGGACCACTCTACTGCCCACACGTCGCACAATACACGGACACCTTACACACCACACCTCAATACGGTAGCATAACAGCCTTCCTCTCAGGCCTACGAGCAAGTGTTCAACGCCTCACCGCTAGAACATTGATCTTAGTCAGTCACGAGACAGATGATGGGCGGCCGTGACTGAGAGACGTACAGAGCGAAACTTTGATTTTCCTACATAGAAACGTGACACCAGTTTTAAACAATTTATAGGTGGAAAGCTCAAGACATGTGTACTTCATTACAAACTGAGCTGTTATTAGTTCTGAGGAGATGTGTTGCTTGTAGAGGAATCTCGCAGAAAATTCCCTTTGCTATTTAGCGAAAAAGCAACTTTCAAGGTATTTAGGACCTGTCTGCTGTGTATACATTCTCTTTTACTGCGGCGAACAAGGTTGGATTCATAAAAAATAATTGTTTCCCTTTAAATAGAAGTATGTAACAATTAATCTCAGCGACACAAAGGCCCCAGATGTCAGAGATTATCTTGTGAAAAACGAAAATGAATTCTAAAGATCGAGACCGCAGCCCTGAGGAGCTGCTCTGTTATCCGGCTCTCCAGACGGCCACCAAGTGTGGCACAGTAGATCCATGCAATTTTCCTCTCTTCAGAATATCGCAGTTGTTTCTGGGGTCGCTGTTTTCTCTTGGACGGAAGATGATCCTGTTGCTCCGCAAAGCAAGATCATCTGCGTGTCTTCAACTAGGAGGTGGGTCTAGACCTACAGTATTGTAGACGATCCAGCTAGAAAACAGCTGTGTTCCACTGAGAGTAATAATATCCATGGTTTGCAAGAGACTAATGGTTCAGGGCGTAGCGCTAATATCACCCCCTGTGTCATGTGGTATGTCGTCTTTGCTGGGAATGCTGAAAACTGCACACTCGGACAAAATCGGACATTCCAGAAACTGAAAAGGCACGACGTGACTGTAAATACATTAGAAACTGCTTCCGAAAACAATGATGTGCTTCAGATAGAAGTCACTGCCTTCGGACACGTTAAGCAGAAGTTAAAGTGAAATATCCGTCAGATACCGAGTTTTGTGGCTGGTTAAACCTCTGTCCGAAATGTTTTTCTGTTCACAGTTCCCCGCAAAACCACCGTAAAGCTCTACTTCGGCATCTGCTCAAGATGAACCATTTTCAGAAGAGCAAGGTAACATTTGGCTGTACATTCAGGTTCACTAATTCTTCAGTGACAATCCGACAGAGAACTCACACTGAAAGTCAGTGCTGAAGTAGAAGACGCTGGTTTTACTTTTGTTACAATAACGACACACAACAATCATCCATCTGTACTAAGCCTGGAAACTCAGCTTCATGGGGTGGTGGTTATAATTTAACCACCCTCTATGAACACTAAACAGAAGTTAAACTGATAATGTGGAAAAATAAAGGTATCAGCGAAAGAAAGACACGGGCCACGAAGGCCTTGAAAATGAAAGACACCGCAGGCCCCGATACCAAACACCTAAGGGGTCAGAAAAGAACTAGTGTTGGCCAAGGAAGGTCTGGTAAGACAGATGAAAGTGAGGAGAGTTCCTCAAGTAAGTTGAAGCACTGCTAGAACTCAACAAAGTGTGCAGTGGTCGTCAAACAGCGATCCCAAATCAAGAACCTCTAGGGCTCCTTTTAGTCGTCTCTTACGAAAGGTAGGATTAAATTGGTTGTTATCAATCGCCTCCACCCACAGGGGGTGTGACCCAACCAGGCCGTTAATTCTGCCATTTGACTATTGCTATGCCAATAAAAATTGAAGAGTGTCCTTTTGGTGTCAGACGTACATTGCCCCGCAGAAGCTCAAGAGACTGTAGCAAAGCTGCAGAGTGGAAGTCTGTCAGCTTACTGATAGAGAACCATCCTAATCAGAGCAATGTTCAATGTCAAAAAGACGTTACAAAATTCCTCTAACGAAAACATTGCGAGAGTTCAGTCAGTGGAACTGTGCATCTCAGCACCGGCTTACTCAAGCCTAACCACATCAATCCAAAGAGGAAACATAATTCTCCCGCATGACCACTGTCTATCTGAAGGTCAAGGAAAGGCTTCCTCAGGTTCCTCAAGGCTCCATGGAACCAACTGAGTCAGTAAATGGCAGGAAAACGGAACGACAAGACCAACAGTTCTAACTTCGTTTTAAGTAGAAAAGTAGAATTATTTCATGTTTGTCATCAATGAACAGCACCAG
Organism: Anabrus simplex; assembly: GCF_040414725.1. Lineage (NCBI taxonomy): Eukaryota > Metazoa > Arthropoda > Insecta > Orthoptera > Tettigoniidae > Anabrus > Anabrus simplex. The sequence goes on from NC_090279.1 coordinate 43,010,177, forward strand.
CCCTCACTTTGGGAGTCCTGCAGATTTCAGTGATGCAAGCAATTGATTAGGCAATTTGCTGAATTTAGTTTGTGATACTTTTGACTTGAAACCTGAAGTACGTAAGTCTTCTTGGATCCCCCGTAGTTACACTGGAGTACTTTCCAGTTGCGTTCCTTCTCTAGCTCTTCAATGTAACGCAAACTCAGATAACATCACCATAGCAAATGGATGGCGATAACAAAGACAGTCCGAAGTGCCTAAACACTGCCTGCCTCATGGGAAAACTGGCCGTAATTCTCCAAACGCCAAGTGATCGCGGGTCTGTTGATAACCACGCTGGGAATTGCGACTGCGGCAGAACAAACAAGTGTTTCCTCCTCCGGCATCTCTCGCAATTAGTCAGATGACCAGACATATAGCAATTAAACACCTACGGCCTAAAGCCCATTTATGGTTTCGAGATGGCAGGTATAGTATGTGTCTTCCGTGACGGCACATACTCCATCATCGCAAGTGTGGGCAGAACTCCCGCGTATCGTCGGAGTACACAACTCACCTACTCATCTCCACCTCCCGTCACTTTCGGCAGGTATGTTCAGTTTTGGCCATAAAGCGCGAGGTTGTGGCACACCATCTCAGGCGCCCTTCATGGAGATGGACTTGAGGAGTGCAGCAAAGCGTCTCCTGGGCCGTACAAAATCCATAACCATTTGAGTGACTGATCAACAGCATATGGCGTAAGGGCACTGGGATTCCAATTCCCAAGCCAGGTAAAGGTTATGCCCAACAAATGGCCTCTGAAAGCTGCCTGTAGGGATGGATAATGGAAGACTTTTGCGGGCCTTCGATGAGCGAGGCTTCTTGACGTGTGTGACGGTCTGCCGTGGATCACAATTCAGGAGGCTGCTCCTCGGCAGTACCACTCAGTCGCCGTGTTTTATTTTTACCTGGGAATGTCTCAGAACGGTACCTGGTGGTATTTTCACTATTAAACAGTGGGGATTGCGGGGACTTCATGTCCCTCATGCGTTTTCCGGTTCGTGTATTACGTTCAAAATCATGGAGATCTTTACTGAATGCCGCTCTGTTCGCAGTCTTTCCATCGCTGTACGTAGACTATCAGCTCTACATTTGAGCTCCAGAATGATGACGGTCCCTGAGTAAAGTGTCGAACGAGTCGAGAGACAGTAGAGAAAACCACAGTTGCACACTTCTATCAACAATGGCGTGAAACCTCAATGCCCACTACATATGCCAGATGACCTTGTACTTTATAAAAGAAGGTAACCCATTACATGTCTCATAACTTTGTTGTTTTTAAGGGAAAGCTGAACATTACGTGTCTGATGACCTTGCTGATTTTCAGGGAAAGTAGAACATCATGTGTCTGGTGAGCATGTTGTTTTAGAGGTTGGTAGAATATTACATTACTGATGACCTTGTCGTTTTTAAGGGAAGGTAGAAGATTACATGTCTCATAACTTTGTCGTTTTTAAGGGAAGGCTGAAAATTACGTGTCTAGTGACCTTGTTGTTTTAAAGGAAGGAAGAACATGATGTGTGTGATGACCTTGTTGTTTTTAAGGGACGTAGATAATTGCATACCTGATGACATTGTTGTATTTAAGGGATGGTAGAACTTTAGATGTCCCATGACCTTGTTGTTTCTAACAGAATATAGAATATCACATGTCTGATGACCTTGTTGTTTTTAGGGAAGATAGAACATTACATATCTGATGGCCTTTTTGTTTTTAAGGGAAGGTAGAACTTTACATGTCTCATGACATTGTTGTTTCTAACGGAATATAAGCATGTCATGTCTGGTGACCTTGTTGTTTTTAAGGGAAGGTAGAACATTACATATCTGATGACCTTGCTGTTTCTGAGGGAAGTTAGAAAATTACATGTCTGGTGACCTTATTGTTTTTAAAGGAAGGTAGAAATTTACATATCTGGTGACCTTGTTACTTTTGAGGGAAGGTAGAAAATTAGATGTCTGGTGACCTTATTGTTTTTAAAGGAAGGCAGAACATTACATGTCTGATGACCTTGCTGTTTTATAGGAAGGTAGAACATTATATATCTGGTGACCTTGATGTTTTTGAGGGACGGTAGAATATTAGATGTCTGATGACCTTGTTGTTTCTGAGGGAGGGTTGAACATTACATGTCTGGTGACCTTGTTATTTTTAAAGGAAGGTAGAATATTACATGTCTGAGGACCTTGTTGTTTCTAACGGAACATAAAACATGACATGTCTGAGGACCTTGTTGTTTTAAAAGTAGGTAGAACATTACATGTCTGGTGACCTTGTTATTTTTAAAGGAAGGCAGAACATTACATGTCCGATGGCCTTGTTGTTTTTGAGGGAAGGTAAAACATTACATGTCCGATGATCTTGTTGTTTTTAAAGCAAGGCAGAACATTATTTGTTACTTTTGAGGGAATGTACAACATTACATGTCCGATGACCTTGATGTTTTAAAGGAAGGTAGAATATTAGATGTCTGATTACCTTGTTGTTTTTACGGGAATGTGGAACATACACGACTGATGACCTCGCTGTTCTGTTAAGTTTCCCTGTAGTTGGTGTTGAAACAGGAGAAAGAACGTCACGACTAATTTACAAGTATCTTTATTATATACCAACACTGTACATGAGATCTGTTCACAGCGGGATCTCGCAGATGAAGGGCCGGAGATCTGCACAATCGGTGTTCCACAGCAGACCTCTCCCGTTAGCATGGGCGCATTTCCTACCAGCACTGTTATTCGGGTAACCAGGCCTCCACCAACTGCTGAGAGCAGGCTCACCTGAAACACAGGACATAAGTGTCGTACACTCGATCCATAACACTTTATCATTCTTCAGATTATCCCATTTATTTCCGATGTCACTGGAACACCCCAGGCTCATTTTGGTTTTCGCCTCAGATTTACGGCCATATGGACTTCCTGATAACACGCGCATTTCTGGATGAAATTATCAACCCAGTATAGAGCGGGATTCGAACCTCAGCCTTCAGGGTCCCAGTGGATTTGGGAGTTAGAAGAGCATCCACGTTATCCCCTGTTTGTCGTAAGAGGACACTAAAAGGTCAACCACTGACTCTCACTTGAGACCGTGGTTTGACGACCACGGTTCCTCTAGCTGAGCCTGGCATTTTCCCCACTAAATTCTGGTCAGGCTCCTCTCTCTTACCTTTCTTGTGCGACCTCTCTGGGTCAACACTTGTTCTAGTCCGACACCGATGGCCTTGGGAGTCTTTCATAATCACGGCCGTCGTGGGGCTTCTCTATCTTTCCGGTACCTCCAATTTTTTTTGAAATGTCGGACCGCTTCTGATTGGTGCTTATATAGGATGGTTTTCCAGTGGTATTCCACTATCGGCAGCCCTGAAGATGGTTTTCCGTGGTTTCCTATTTTCACACCAGGCAAATGCTGGGGCTGTACCTTAATTAAGGCCACGGCCGCTTTCTTCCAACTCCTAGGCCTTTCCTATCCCATCGTCGCCATAAGACCTAACTGTGTCGGTGCGACGTAAAGCCCCTAGCAAAAAAAATGTATTCCTATTAAAAGAATATTCTCTTATTTTCTACTTGACTGCACGTTAAGCCACCAGTAATCTTATTCTAAAAAATATTTGTATTGATGGCAACAACTTACCACGTGAGCGGTTCGTCAAGCTAATATTACATATTTTATCATGAAGTCAACCAGCTACGTGTAAATTAGATCGGAATATGTTCACAGATCCACGAATTGGAGCGATGTCAATTTTATCTACGCTTTTCACATGACCTATTGAATGGAAACAAAGCAAGTATTACAAACCATGTCGTGTTTAGATGCGATCTCTTGAGAAAGCTACATACATTACTAAACACCGGAGTGGAGGGATGAACGATACTTTCGCCTAACATAAATGCAGTCAATCTTGTTCCGCTGCACAAATCAGGTTTATTAACTACAATGCCATCATCATTCTTTAAGTAACCAATCCTAATGCATACTATTTGACCATCTATCAAACTCTTCGGATATTAACTTGCTCGTTACGTGAGCAAAAGATCGCTAGCTGTGAAATCTGACTGGCATAAAAAGAAGAACTAAATGAATCCCGTACAATATTTGAACGCCAGGGCCGCATCCCTCTCCTACGCTTTCCCTACCCCATCGCCACCATAAGACCTGTCTGTATCGGTTTGACGTAACGCAAATTGTACACTGACTGACAGTGACAATGCAACACCAAGGAGGAGTGGTTCGAAAGGGATGAAAGTTGGGGAAAAAACAGAGACGGCACGGATGAATAATTGATGTTTATTTCAAACCGATATGCAGGTTAAACAATGCGCACGGCATCGACTCAGTAGGATGTAGGACCACCGCGAGCGGCGATGCACGCAGAAACACGTCGAAGTACAGAGTCAACAAGAGTGCGGATGGTGTCCTGAGGGATGGTTTTCCATTTTTTGTCAACCATTTGCCACAGTTGGTCGTCCGTACGAGGCTGGGGCAGAGTTTGCAAACGGCGTCCAATGAGATCCCACACGTGTTCGATTGGTGAGAGATCCGGAGAGTACGCTGGCCACGGAAGCATCTGTACACCCCGTAGAGCCTGTTGGGAGATGCGAGCAGTGGGTGGGCGGGCATTATCCTGTTGAAACAGAGCATTGGGCAGCCCCTGAAGGTACGGGAGTGCCACCGGCCGCAGCACATGCTGCACGTAGCGGTGGGCATTTAACGTGCCTTGAATACGCACTAGAGGTGACGTGGAATCATACGCAATAGCGCCCCAAACCATGATGCCGCGTTGTCTAGCGGTAGGGCGCTTCACAGTTACTGCCGGATTTGACCTTTCTCCACGCCGACGCCACACTCAACTGCGGTGACTATCACTGACAGAACAAAAGCGTGACTCATCGGAGAACACGACGTTCCGCCATTGCCTCATCCAAGTCGCTCTAGCCCGGCACCATGCCAGGCGTGCACGTCTATGCTGTGGAGTCAATGGTAGTCTTCTGAGCGGACGCCGGGAGTGCAGGCCTCCTTCAACCAATCGATGGGAAATTGTTCTGGTCGATATTGGAACAGCCAGGGTGTCTTGCACATGCTGAAGAATGGCGGTTGACGTGGCGTGCGGGGCTGCCACCGCTTGGCGGCGGATGCACCGATCCTCGCGTGCTGACGTCACTCGGGCTGCGCCTGGACCCCTCGCACGTGCCACATGTCCTGCGCCAACCATTTTCGCCACGGGCGCTGCACCGTGGACACATCCCTATGGGTATCGGCTGCGATTTGACGAAACGACCAACCTGCCCTTCTCAGCCCGATCACCATACCCCTCGTAAAGTCGTCTGTCAGCTGGAAATGCCTCCGTTGACGGCGGCCTGGCATTCTTAGCTATACACCTGTCCTGTGGCACACGACAACACGTTCTACAATGACTGTCGGCTGAGAAATCACGGTACGAAGTGGGCCATTCGCCAACGCCGTGTCCTATTTATCGTTCGCTACGTGCGCAGCACAGCGGCGCATTTCACATCATGAGCATACCTCAGTGACGTCAGTCTACTCTGCAATTGGCATAACCTGACCACTCCTTCTTGGTGTTGCATTTGCTCTATCAGTCAGTGTATATTTAATGCATACTATGGAGATAATATGGCTTGCATAGTGCAAATGATCCATTCACTGAGAGATAGTATTTAACACTTAACAGTTCGAGTTCTGGTGCCAATGATCCCCGTTTCCTCAGAGACATTGTTTAAAACAACACCATGGACATCATCACACGAGGCAATCACTTCGCTGAGTGAAACGTCCGTATAGAAGATACAACTGTCTATAACTGTTGAAACAATCTCATTTTCTCAATATCGCTGTGAATAACAAAAAATAGGGATTTAATACATGAACGCTCTGGCCAAAGTATCCTCACAGCCACCGATCTCTAGCACTCGGCGCGCTGGTAGCACCTGGATATCGTAACGTGCCATGCTGTGTTCCACTGAGTAACATCAGAGATAAACAAGAGTCCTTCATGCGATGGTCTTCTAAGAAGTTCTTTCCCACATGTATTTTTTCTTCTTTCTTCTTTCATTGAGCACGCCCACTGACGAAACTACGCCCATCCCGTTCTGTCACCCGTAGTGCACATTTTGTAACAGACACAAACATATCTCAAGTCAATACAAACCAGTGAACCACCCAAAAGTCAGCCTAAGTGAAGCGATGAGCATCGTAATTGCGATGAACGAAATACGCAAAGGCGTAGTGCAAATATCACCCCCAGTGGTGTGATAAAGAGCAGTGTAGTTCACCAAGAGACAGCTGCGTCCTGACAAGTTATAGACTGGACTTGTTGGTAGCTGCAGGGAATGCAGTGAAGGGAAACGTGCAAATCGCAGACTAAAAGAGAAACAATAAGGAAAAGACAGCACAGTGAGATTCACAACGAATTTGAGCGTTTTATTTTATTATAACTGAGAAGAAACAGGAAGAGATGGATTCAGACATCACAAAACAATGAAAATTCAAGCGCACCTGAAAGTAGAAACTGCTTCGGGAGTCGATAATGTGAAGGTGAAGAGAGCAATTAGATATATGTCGATTAGTTAACCTGAGGTCAAGTGAAGACACCGCGGTTCATGGCCAGACGTCATCTGTTCAGAAGAAAGCATTTCCGGGCTCGTATCACAGAGACTATTAGAACAGCGAAGTTGGCCTTGGCGGTCTTATTATCGACGATGTCACTACTTGGTCTGTGTCCACTGTGAGATGCATTCGGTATTTCTCAAAATCTGGTTTCCGTTTTGTCCTAACAAGAAAGTTCTCAGCTCACACAATAGAGAACATCTCTCCCCACATCAGGAAGGCCATTCGGCTGTGATGACCAGACAAGTGCTGTTTTATCACCAACGGAATTGATCATCGTCTATGAGTGCAAACGGTAAGAACAAGGCCACACATTCTACTGATCAGAAATGAGAAAGTCTGCGACAAAACACGGGACTGCGTTTCTGCACTTGAGACTGAGATAAATCAATATCTTGGAGAAATATGAAGTTCTGGCTCTGATGTAAATGAGACCTTGTAATCTGGCAATCTAAAAAGTTGTAGCTTACTTCCTGTTAGAACTCTTAAAGTCTGTGAGGGCTCCTCCAACATTTTCATGTGTCAAAGTAAAGACATTCCCGCTCTGGCTCTGCTCAGTAATATCAATCAAGGTGATAACGGTGGTACGCGTATCCTTCTAGCTAATTCACGGCGATATATATCCTGAAACAGAGACAGCATTTACGTACGGTCGTCATCGTTCAAAACCGTTCGTTATATATAAAAACTAGCAAATGTACCCGTGCTTCGCTACGGTACTCTACATTGTATGCGGATATCGAAGTAAATTAGTACACATGAAGTGAATAAGATTTTTAAATTGGGTGTGTCTTGGCTTTATCCGAGAATCAGTATTGTGAAATCCATAGACGTTTTTTCCAATGAAAGTGTGATTTGCGGAATTGTGATGAAAACGGCAAGTCCATTGTTTACTGCAATTCACAAAGAAGAAGGTAATTTCCATTTAATGGCAGACCCCATTGCCTAGTGCGCGGCCAAAATCGATTTGGGGAGGATTCATTATAATGGCAGACCCCAATTCCTACTTTCAGATAGATTACAGTTGAGGAACTTTTATTATATTTGCAAGGACCTTCCTTACTGCCAGTCAAAAGTGAGTTGCGTTCTTATCTTTATAATGGCAGACGCATTTTCTAATGCCAGTCAGCTCCCTGCCAGTCACACCGTGTTCGTGAGATTCCTTTATAATAGCAGGCCACTATGCCTAACGTCAGTCACATTTTAGATGGGTCAATTTGTTTATAATGGAAGACACCCTTGCCTACTGACAAACAGGATCAGGTAAAATAGTTTTGAAAAAAAATTGCACGCTCCCTGGTCTTCTGCTTGTCGAATCGAGAAGGGAATTATGCATCAAAATAGTGCACAAGAGATGGAGGACGACCCCATTCTTACTGCCTGTCAAAGTCAATGTGAGGAGGACTGAAAACAATAGCAGAAGCCCTCCTTCTGACAGTCACCATCGATTTGCAATGTATTTAATACCAATGGCAGACAAACCCTTTCTAGATTGCTACAAATCAACGTCAATGAAAGAATATAGTCGTCATACGGAAGTATAAGGGTGTTAACCATCATTTACAGAATAACTGCTGCTAAACGGTACGTCAAATCGAAAAACGGATTATACGATAAGACGAGCTTTCTGGCCACATCCTGAGGTCATCAGCTTCTCCCATACAAGTTTCAAATTTCTGAGATTTCTCGTAGTGCCTCCATTAATTCACGTCTTTTTACATTTTTTAATATTTATATATACATAGCTCAAGCCCGACTTGCTTTTATATATATAGATGACGGATAAGCATGAGCACGTTGAAAAGTGCAGACTTCAACTTCGAGATTCATATCTCCTAAACGGTGCATGATATTAAGAAACGGTTTGCGCCATCAGGCGCCTCATTTATCGCTTTATATGTCTGTTTCTGAACCACTTCCTCCAGTCTCACATATTAAGGGGGTAAATTGAGTTCAAAGTTTGAATAGAGTGAAATTTGGGTACATTTTTTACGACATTAATATTGGCATTACCAAGAATAAAGGGGGTCCCTGGCCGAGGCGGTAATGGTGCAATCGGTTTGCCCGGAAGGACGTGGGTTCGAATCCCCGTCAGAAAGTCGTAAAATTTACGAAATGAGATTTCCACTTCCGCAGTTGCATATGGCCCTGAGGTTCACTCATCCTACACCAAAAATGAGTACCAGGTTAATTCTTGGGGACAAAGGCGGCCGGGCGTAGAGCTAACCACTCTACCCCATCAAGTGACGAGGTTACGAATAGTGGAAGCCTTTACATTTCACCACTCCCAGGGCCTTCATGGCCTGTACACAGATGTCTTACCTTTTTTTTATTACCAAGAGTAAAGTCATGTCAGTGGGGCAGAAAGTTCCGAGAACTGAATGTCAGGCCGGAGATACAAAACTGGAACTTCTCCCAGGAAGCAAGGTGCACCAAAGGTAATGCAGTTAACTCTGGGATGAAACGGCCTGTTTTCAGGAAATCTTCGCTGTGTGGGAGTGCAAGCTCGAGGACTCGGGATATCTCATCCATACGTTAGTTGTAATATACGTTGAAATAATGAGAATGATGTCTGGAAACACCGGGTGGGAACAATGACAGGAAGGTACCCAGAATGAGAAGACAAATGCTAAGTTAGACATAATTTCCATGGATGAAGGAGTATTCCGGTGTTGGGGTTGCGTGAGATGAATGGAGGATGATGGGTTACCTGCGAGAATAACGGAGTCAGCCATCGAGGGTAAGAGCAGCAGAGGAGATCAGGACTCAGTTTCTAATTATTTAAAGACAAGAGGTGTGGAACTAAACGAGGGCACAACATTCTATAATGATGATGTCCCTACCATGACCCCAGTGTGTCCTACTCTCTAGTTGGCGTCCGTGATAAACCTGCACGTCTTGGTGCGGCACATAGCCTACTCCTGTCAAAGAACACCAAGAAGTCTGCTCAAGGATTAACGTCCCCATCCGACAGACGAATGTCCTCATACCCTCACTTTACGGGCTTTTCCCTTCATTTAGACATAACTAATATTATTCAATTTATGTTCCAGTAACTATATTCGTATGGTTTGAGAGACGCCAACGTGCCGGAATTTTGTTCACCAGGACTTATTTTATGTGCCAGTAAATCTACCGACAAGAGACTGTCGTACCCCCGGACTGAGCGAGAATCAAACCTGCCAATGTGGTCTCAGAAGGCCAGCGCTCTACAGCCTGAGATTCTACGGGTAAGATTTATTCATTCTTCCCCTGATTATAGGCAATACGGTGTGGTCGTCAGCCAGTGACATCGCTAACTACAGCTAAATGTCGGCTTCTGTTGTTTAATATGACAAATGTCTTCCGTCCGACATTCGGTAATTCATGAGGAGAAGAGAGCTAGGGAGAACTCACCTTTCACAGACACCCAACGATCTTCACCTTCGGGCTTGTAAACTCCCATCCAGGGGTTCCAGTGCACCACACTCGGCAACATTGTAGGGAACACCTCGCTTCTCTCCCGTTCACTCTCCTCCACCATGAGGTCACCTCCGTCAGTCTTGCACTGCTCCCTGGCTTCATTCCAGCTCTTCCATTCCTCGTATCCCTTATAATAGTTGAAACCTTCAAACAGTCGGTAACCTGTGGGCAGATAGAACATCACACGTTTATATTTTAGACCATCCTACGGGTGAAAATGACGATGCTTCATTATTTGTCCTTCTCATTGATGCATGACATGATCAGGAGACACCGTAGCGTACAGAAGAGGAGATAATGAGATGAAGTGAAGGACGTGAGGTACGATAGCGGAAAAGGAGAGGATGAAACGCGGTGCCGACATGCAGCCTACTTCGGTCATAAAGCAGGAAGCGATTTGCTCATGGCTCAACTTCGCCCTCGCTCTAAATTAGGAATGTGGTGTGGTTTGTAATGAATCCAAGCTTTTGCACGCAATCTACCAGCACCTCTCCCACCCGGCTGGCCAACATTGTGATGGTGAAAATTGTTTCGACCAACCATCTTGCCCAGGACCAGTGCTTCTATCTACGTGATAAACTGATTTGTGCAGCTCATTTCAGGAGCTGGACCGTTCGGAGTACTTTCGAGATTATTAAGCTGTCTTGGAAACAGCCAACTCTCTTCGTATTCTGGAGGTGTGAAAAATGAATAATCAACAACATCACCATCGTATTTTCTGTACTTGGTCATGCATACTTAAATATGTGTGGCGCGCCTGAAAGTCCCCAGTTTTCAGCTGAGTAACTTGGATTGGAAATTGGACATATTAGATTGTTTATGTTGCCGGATATTCATAACGATTTCCATAACGTTTTATTATACTGGCTACCATGTGACTTGGAACCAATGATTCCTACACACGCCTGCTCTAATTGTATGATGATATGAATTAGAATGTTTGCAATTATATCACCAGGGGTGACGTTCAGTCCAGCATGCATTGCTTTGGGCACTTTCAGACGCGCCACACATATTTAAGTATGCATGACCAAGTACAGAAAATACGATGGTGATGTTGTTGATTATTCATTTTTCACACCTCCAGAATACGAAGAGAGATGGCTGTTTCCAAGACAGCTAAATCATCTCGAAAATACTCTGAACGATCCAGCTCCAGAAATGATTCAGAGTTAAACATATTTCCTTCTGTAAGCTTTAGCTCGTGTAAGATCAACGTCCATGCTCCTTCTTCCACTCAAACATTGCACTATGGCAGCAGTAGCATGAGGCAAAGTGGCGGTAAGTCGTGATGATTAAGCGGTGCCGAAAACCACTGGGTGATTTTGTTTTAAAAGAAGAGAATCCAAGGCAATGCATTCCGTTCTTAACTTTCAGTTGATATTTATTTAACATTGTATAGAATATAATTATTTCCTATTCTTGTGAGTAGAATAATAGGCGGATTCTGCCGCCTCCTCCTCCTCCCGCGGGAAATTTGAATTTTGGCGGGAAATTTGAATTTTGGCACGAGATTTGAATTTTGGCGCGAGATTTGAATTTGTAAACAAAGCCACGTGCTTTTTGACAGCTGTCATCGACAGCAACGCATCCCTAACCTCACTGCTGCCATCTTGACGGGTCTAAACCTCAGTGGTACCAACTTAACCTAACTAGCGCGAAATTTGAATTAGTAAACAAATCCACGTGTTTTGGGACAGCCACGTGCTTTTTGACAGACAACAACGCATCGCTAACCTCAGTACTGCCATCTTGACGGGCCTAAACCTCAGTAGTACCAACTTAACCTCACAAGCGCGAGATTTGCATTTGTAAACAAATCCACGTGTTTTTTCTACAGTCACGTGCTTTTTGACAGACAACAACGTATCGCAAACCTCAGTGCAGCCATGTTGACGGACCTAAACCTTAGTGGTACCAACTTAACATCACAAGCGCGAGATAAACAAATCCACCTGCTTTTTTGACAGCTGCCATCCGCCATCTTTAAACTACAGAGCACCGTGCTGCCCTCTTTATCGCAGTAGCTGCAAATTCGTCACCTGTCATCGGCAGTGCTGTCATCTTGGCGGGCCTAAACCTTAGTGCTACCAACTTAACCTCACTAGCGCGAGATAAACAAAACCACGTGCTTTTTTGACAGCTGCCATCCGCCATCTTTAATCCATAGAGCATAGTGCTGCCCTCTTTAGCTACTTACCTTTGACATGTGGTGGCGGATAATTTGAAAAATGCTTTTTGACAACAGCCATCTTTGAGCACCGTGCTGCCCTCTATGTGGTGGCGGCAATTTGAAAAATTCTGCATGCTCTTGTTTGGAAACAAACCCACGCGCTTTTTTGACAACCATCATCCGCCATCTTTAAGCAACAGAGTACAGTGCTGCCCTCTTTAGCCAGATACCTTTGAAATGTGGTGGCGGCAAATTCCACGTGCTCTTGTTTGGAAACAAAGCCACATGCTTTTTTGACAGCTGTCATCCGCCATCTTTAACCAACAGAGCACTATGCTGCTATCATGCGGGCAATTGCGTTAGCTGTCATCCGCCATCTTTATTGAACAGAACACCGTGCTGCCCTCATGCGGGCAATTTCGTTAGCTGCCATCCGCCATCTTTAATGAACAGAGCACCGTGCTGCCCTCATGCGGGGCAATTTCGTTAGCTGTCATCCGCCATCTTTAATGGACAGAGCACCGTGCTGCCCTCATGGGGGCAATTTCATTAGCTGTCATCCGCCATCTTTAATGAACAGAGCACCGTGCTGCCCTCATGCGTGGCAATTTCATTAGCTGTCATCCGCCATCTTTAATGAACAGAGGACCGTGCTGCCCTCATGCGGGGCAATTTCGTTAGCTGTCATCCGCCATCTTTAATGAACAGAGCACCGTGCTGCCATCTTTGTGTTGGCATCTTTTTTCTTTGACATGTGGTGGCGGCAAATTCCACATCCGCAATCTCAGAGCACCCTGACGTACTCTTCGTTGTGGCGGACATTTTAAAAGAACATGTCAAGGAATACCTTTGTTCTAGGAGAAGAAAAGACTACAGTTCTGAACGGCTTGCGTAAGATAGCGATTGTTGTAACCTCCTATACCCTGCTCTGTTAAGGTATGGCTTTATCGAATACTTGAAGATTATATTACAAAATAAGTGATTAAGAATATAATCGAACACTCTACTCGATACAACATATGATCAGAACATTGAATGATGTGTTTGGGGTGCACCTTCGTTCTAAGAGAATCGAACCCGAGACTGCCGGGTGAGAGGCAAGCACACTAAACCAAACCGTAGGAGCCGGTAATTATCTTTCTATATAATAATTTCGTGTGGCTCTTTCTAGCCAAGTGCAGTCTAAAAATAAATCCTAGTCTTGTTGCATCAGGAAGGGTAACTGGCTAAATCCTGGTCTTTCAGCGTCAGGAAGGGCAATCGGCTGTAAAACAGATTCTTGCGATTTAAACTCTTGCGTCAGGAGGGGGCACTCGACTGTAAAACATATTTTTAATCCCAAGAGAATCGAACCCGAGACTGCCGGTTGAGAGGCAAGCACACTAAACCAAACTGTAGGAGCCGGCAATTCTCTTTTTATATAATAATTTCGTGTAGCTATTTCTAGCCAAGTGCAGTCTAAAAAAATCCTAGTCTTGTTACATCAGGAAGGGTAACTGGCTAAATCCTGGTCTTTCAGCGTCAGGAAGGGCAACCGGCCGTAAAACAGATTCTTGCGATTTAAAATCTCATGATAGGAAGGGGCAGTCGGCTGTAAAACATATTTTTAATCCCGGCCCTGTTACGTTAGGAACCACGTCTAGCTGTAAAAAAAGGAGCTCCATTTACAGTGTTAAGCTTTAGTAGTAGGCTATGTGCTCACACCGGGTTACATTTTTTGTTCCACCGCATAGAACACTGTCTTTGAAGTTGTATCGGTGCAGTCGGTCAGAGCGAGGTGCGGAATGCATGCGTTGACTGAAATTGTACACTCGTCTTCCGGCTGTACTAACCTTGAACGAGGACACTGCGTGCTGATAAGCTACTTGTAACTCACGGAACATTTTCTTAATCGTGTAGGTAATTCCTTCTAGTGTAAGTTCCTAACATAAAATATTATGATTGTGCGGAGAGGTTAAAACAGTGCCAGCACATAGCCTACTCCTATCGAAATAGCAGTTCAGCTTAAGCCACAAAGGAGAGCGGACGCATGAGTAGAGAGCTCGGGAGTGGGAGTAAGGTTGAGTGCTGAGTGCAGGAAGCTTGTGAGGAGTTTGACAACAATGATTGGAGTAGATCAATACAGGGCGGCTATTGGAGGATGGCAGAGGAGAATCAAGAAAGAAGAAGTAAAATCAGGTGGGTGTAAAGTGGATTTGGTAATCAAAGGAGAAGTAGTGTTAACAGCGGCGGTGGTCATAATGTTGCTACTGATTGGAGGTGTAGAGCCGAACCCAGGCCCGACATCTAGTGGAAATGAGGGATGGGAAGACATAGAAGAATTCAAAAAATGGGTAAAAGAGACGGCGGTAGAAGTGTGCCCCTTTGAGCAAATTAAGAATATGATCCAAGAACAAACCAGGGAGTTTGGAAAAATGAAGTTATGGCTGCGAGAAATGACGGACGATATAACATCACAAGTGAGAAAGAACGACGAGGAAGTGGCAATATTAAGAGAAAGAACAGGACGACTGGAAGAGGAGACGTTGAAATTGAAAGCGGAAGTGAATGCCAATACATTGAATCACAGGAAGAAGTGCTTATTTATTTATGGGGTGCCTGAGGAGGTGAGAGAAGACAAAGTACGTACAATTTACAAAGTAGTCGACTTAATACAGGGGAAATTGAAACTTAACTTTAGCGAAGTGGACATAGATGACGTACAGAGAGTGGGAAGAACTAGGGGCAACAGGCCTATCAAAGTAGAACTGTTTTCTACGTTGATGGCTGATGCTGTGATAGGCAATGCGAGTAACATGCAGAGAGGAGAAATATGGATCAAGAGAGACGTGGGATGGGAGGCTATTAGGAATGAGAAAATACTCAAAAAACACAAGATAAGTGCGATAAATCAAGGACTGAGAGCTACTATTAAAGGACAAGAGCTAGTGGTATCAGGCAGAAATTGGAAGAGGAACTGGTCTGTGAATAGACTGCTGGACTTAGAAATGAAGATTAAAAAAGACGAAGAAAAAATGAGCAGTGCAACGAGAGGTGGGGAAGTGAGGAGAGATAACAGTAACAGTGTAATGTGTGAAGAGGGTCAGAGAGAAGCGACAAGTGAAAATGTAACCATTAACAGTGAAGAAGTTCAGGAAGAGGCGACATGTGAAAGGGTGACCATAAGCAGTGAAGAAGAAAGGCAGGGGAGTGAAAGCAGTGAAGTAAGGGAAGTGACGGGTAAAAAAGGTGACGTCAGAGGCAACCGGAGGATGTCTCAATAGGAGTTGGGAAAGAAGCAAGGGCAGACGATTAACGGAGATGATGGGAGCTGAAGGTGGAGGCAAAAGAACACAACATAGTGAAGATGGTGATGAAGTGGCGGCCAAAAGAGGTGGCAGAGAAACAGGAAGGTATAGAAAACTGACAGACATGTGGGATTCAGGGAGAAATGAGAAGGGTGTAGTCACTAGAAGTAAAAAGAACAATAGTATAGGGAGTAGTGAAAATAAAGATTGTTAGATGTAAGAATGTAGTGTTGAGCAATGAGTGTTTGGTATTTGTAGGTGAAGATGAAGTGATATTTTGAAGGTTGTGATGGTGTATGAGTGTGTGGTATTTGTAGATGGAGATTTATTTGATGGTAGACGAGTGTATGCTAGGGCTGAAATGTGGTTTTGGAAGTAGAGGTGGTATATGTTGAAATGTGGTGTTGGAAAGGTATGGAGAAGTGGTGGTGCACTCATGAGTATTTAATGTGATGGTATATGAGTGGGTGGTATTTGGAGATGTTGAAATGTGGTGTTGGAAAAGTATGAAGATGTAGTAATGTAATTTGGCTATTTGTAAATTTTGGTTTGGTGGAAGATGGAGTTTTCGGTAGGTAATTAAGTGTGTTCATGGTTTGTTATGATGGTTAATAGGATGAGTATGAGTGTATGGTAAATTGAGTATGGTAGATGAGTGTGTGCTAGAGATGAAAGGTGTTGTTGGAAATAGAGGTGGTACATGTTGAAATGTGGTGTTGGAAAGGTATGAGAAGTAGTGGTGCACTCATGAGTAAGTTCTAAATGAAGGTGGTTTGGTATTCAATGTGATATGAAATTTGGAGATGGAGAAGTGGTGGTACTTTTCAATGGCAGATTTTAAGTGTTGAGAGGGACGAGAACTGAGAAGTGGTGTTTGTTTAAGTGTTGAGAGAGATGTAAATAGAGAATTGGTGTTTGTTAGTAAACTTTGGTTTGGTGGACGTGATGACAAATGGATGGTGGACGTTTAATTATTGCTATATTATGTGAGTGTTAAGTGATGATGTATTGGTATTAAACTGCAGTAGAGACGGTAATTTATTGCTGAAATGTGGAGATGGAGAAAGGGTGGTATATGTAATGGCAGAATTTAAGTGTTGAGAGGGATGAGAATTGAGAATTGGTGTTTGTTTGTTTGTAAACTTTGGTTTGGTGGACGTGATGACAAATTTCAGGTGGAGTATGGCTTGGTATTTCAATTGATTAAGCATGGCTGACAAGGATAAACTTGCAACGTGAGCATACGTGAGCATGAATACGCAATGGCAGAATGTAACGTAAGTCTGGACTCAGCAACCTAGAGTGGGTCAAGTAAAATAAGGTAGGAGGAATGGAATGTGCAAGAGTTTGCGTGTCTAGTCAAGAGAGGCATGAAGGTCTTTGACATTCTTAATATTGCTGATTTTATTTCAACTTTATTATGTCCTTTAATTATGTTTATTTAAACTTCACATTCTGGGAAGACAACAGGAATATTCAGCAAAGACGTTGGACGTGGCATGAAAGGGCCGAGGATGACTACCGTGGTGACCCTCACTTTGGGGGTTACGTTTCCGGAGTATCTGAGGAATTTCATGGCATGTCCATGGAGTAGGTTTGATTTTTTTCTTTCTTATTAATATTGTTTTGTTTGCTCACTTTTGTTCTCTGCGTGTTTCATTTTTCTTTTCTTTTTTCTGTAGAGTTTGAAAGAGTGAATTTTGGCATGGGCTGAACATGTTATTTTTCTCATTTAAAGGATCAAATGGGTATTATGACTGTAGATCTAGAGAAAAATAATAAAGTATCTATCTATCTATCTATCTATCTATCGAAATAGCTTACACGGCGCCGGCACATAGGCTACTCCTGTTGAAGGAGTCGGTACAAGGTTTAACACCCCAATCAACAGCCCTTACGTAATGCTGGCTTTTTGCACACCCTCTGGTTATTCGAAACTGCCTAAGAATGTAATATACTACAGTAGGGAGAGGGTAAAACCCGGTGCCGGCACATAGCCTACTCCTGCTGAAAGAGACTGCACAAGGCTTCACGCCTCCATCCGACAGATGAATCACCATCAACATCTTGTACCCGCAATCAGTTTCGGAGAAGCCTGCACAAGGTTTAACGTCCCCATCAACAGCCCTTACTTAATGCTGGCTTTTTGCACACCCTCTGGTTATTCAAAACTGCCTAAGAATGTAATATACTACAGTAGGGAGAGGGTAAAACCCGGTGCCGGTACATAGCCTACTCCTACTGAAAGAGCCTGCACAAGGCTTATCGCCTCCATCCGACAGATGAATCACCATCAACATCTTGTACCCGCAATCAGTTTCGGGGAAGCCTGCACAAGGTTTAACGTCCCCATCAACAGCCCTTACTTAATGCTGGCTCTTTGCACACCCTCTGGTTATTCGAAACTGCCTAAGATTGTAATATACAACAGTAGGGAGAGGGTAAAACCGGTGCCGGTACATAGCCTACTCCTTCCGATGAAGCCTGCACAAGGCTTATCGCCTCCATCCGACAGATGAATCACCATTAACATCTTGTACCCGCAATCAGTTTCGGGGAAGCCTGCACAAGGTTTAACGTCCCCATCAACAGCCCTTACTGAATGCTGGCTTTTTGCACACCCTCTGGTTATTCGAAACTACCTGAGAATGTAATATGTAACAGTAGGATCGCCCCCCATCCGACAGATGAATCATCATCAACATCTTGTACCCGCAATCATTCTCGCTACTTCGGGAGATAGCGGGTTCGAACTCCTACTGTCGGAAGCCGTAAAAATAGCAAATGCTAGGCGAGGGACCTGCGCGATCGTCATAACGTGTAATTACATGATCTAGCCGGATGTGGTCTTAGCTCAATACTTTTAAGTGCCTACAGGTAAGGAATACTGCGGATGTCGGCTTCTTGCTTAGCTTAGTACCCTCCCGTTTAAGTCCACAGGTCGAGGATCACCCGCTAACTTTCCAAGGCTTTATCCGCTGCAGAAATCATAAATTCTGACACCTCGGTTCAACAGCAGGTTCGATCCCGGCTTCAATACGTCAGCCTGCAGAACTCAGCGTAAGACCCTCAGGAGAGCTCTTGTTGTATAAACATTTCGTTCCAACTGTACTGCAAACGTCTGCAATTCTTGACATCCGCTTGGTAACAAGGAGCATATTTACTCGCTGCAGTCTGCGTGAAGCGCTCACAGTTCTTTGTGTGTGTTTATTACGTGCACATCTCTCGTCTAAGTACTGTCTGCTGTGAATATTATTCTTCAGCCTTCAAATTAAGGTAAGCCTGAACTGTTAGTTACTGTTTGCAAAGCAACTTCTACGCTAGGTAATAAACATCTACATTCATATATTTTCATTTCTCTTTTAGGTACAACTAGAATATTATCATTCGAGTTACGGGCTTGAAAGTACGCATTTTATTCATCCGAGTAACAGTCTGCAGCGCGAACATTTTTAAGGTATGTTTCGAACTTTGAGTTGTAAAGATAGCTAGGCTAGCTGACGTACCCTACACTACATTCATATATGTTTCTTCTTTTTTAGGTACGACCAGAATATTATCATTCGAGTTACAGGCTTGAAAGTACGCATTTTATTCGTCCGAGTAACAGTCTGCAGCACGTGCATTTTTAAGGTATGTTTCGAACTTTTAGTCTATTGGTAAATATTTGTTCTCTTCAATCCTAATGCCATAGAAGATGTTAATCTTATAATTTAAAACTCACAGCAATGTCTGACCTCTATAGGTTGAAACTTGGTTTCTTCTGAACATCGTAACATTAGTCTATTGATAAATAGTTATTTACTTTAATCTGCATGTCATAGAAGATGTTAATCTTATAATTTCAAACTCACAGCAATGTCTGACCTGTACAGGTTCAAACTTGGTTTCTTCCGAACATAGCAACTTTAGTCTATTGATAAATAGTTGTACTCTTCAATCCTCATGCTATAGAAGATGTTAATCTTATAATTTCAAACTTACAGCAATGTCTAACCTCTATACGTTGAAACTTGGTTTCTTCCGAACATCGTAACTTTAGTCTATTGATAAATAGTTGTTCTCTTTAATCTACATGCTGTAGAAGAGGTTAATCTTATAATTTTAAAATCACAGCAATGTCTTACTTCTATAGGTTGAAACTTGGTTTCTTCCGAACATCGTAACTTTAGTCTATTGATAAATAGTTGTTCTCTTTAATCTACATGCTGTAGAAGAGGTTAATCTTATAATTTTAAACCTTCAGCAATGTCCGACCTCAATAGGTTGAAACTTGGTTTCTTCCGTACATAGCAACTTTAGTCTATTGATAAATAGTTGTTCTCTTCAATCCTCATGCTATAGACGAGGTTAATCTTATAATTTAATACTTACAGCAATGTCTGTCCTCTATAGGTTGAAACTTGGTTTCTTCCGAGCATTGCAACTTTAATCTATTGATAAATAGTTATTCTCTTCAATCAGCATGCTGTAGAAGAGGTTAATCTTATAATTTCAAACTCACAGCCATGTCTGACCTCTATAGGTTGAAACATGGTTTCTTCCGAACATCGTAACTTTAGTCTAATGACAAAAAGTTGTTCTCTTCAATCATCATGCTATAGAAGAGGTTAATCTTATAATTTCAAACTCACAGCCATGTCCGACCTCTATACGTTGAAACTTGGTTTCTTCCGAACATCGTAACTTTGGTCTAATCATAAATAGTTGTTCTCTTTAATCCACATGCTGTAGAAGAGGTTAATCTTATAATTTTAAGAAGAGGTTAATCTTATAATTTCAAACTCACAGCAATGTCTGACTTCTATAGGTTGAAACTTGGTTTCTTTCGAACATAGCAACTTTCGCCTAATCTCTATTGGTTGTTCTCTTTTCAGATGTTCTCCTGCTGTGAGGAATGCAATGTAATGAATATTGAATTTTCACGACCGCATTGTAATCGAAACAGACTTTCAACGTATTAGGTCGTGTTACGTACATGTAGTACGTGTTGAAGAGATGTTAAGTACAGAACAAAAATGGCCAGCCGGACACCAGTGGGATCCGAACCCACAACCTCCCGACGCGAAATCGGGAGGTTGTGGGTTCGGATCCCACTGGTGTCCGGCTGGCCATTTTTGTTCTGTACTTAACATCTCTTCAACACGTACTACATGTACGTAACACGACCTAATACGTTGAAAGTCTGTTTCGAATGCAATGTAACGTTTACAAGGCGAGATAACTTCATGCGCCATATGAAATCAAAACACCCTAGCATAACATCTGCTTTCTGTAAAGTTTGTGGTGTGTATTTCGCTAACATAGAGCGATACGAGGCTCACTTACTAAAAGCGCATCAGGTATCTACTTGCAACTATAACCCTCAGGTAATAGGAGAAAAGCGTAAAAAACGGATGTAGCTGTAGAAAGTACTAGTAGTAAAAAACCTAGAAAAAATCATGAACTTCAAACTATTCACTGCGAGCACTGTAACATTGATGTACCATCTTCGCATTTTCAGGGGCACTTACGTAGTAATGAGCATAAAAATAATGCTAGTAGAAGTGACTGTAATGCAAACATCGAGGAAATTAATACTGCATTTAAAAGCAGGATTTTTAGTTGTAGAATTCGTGCCAGTCAAAAGTTTCAGAGCACTTCAAACTTTTTAAATTGTGTTCAACCGGATGTACAACAGCTTCTCGCTAAAACTTTGTCCAGTCAAAATTTATTTAAAGTTAATTTTGAACTTTTCGCCTTGTAAATTAAAAGCACGGATGAATGGGAAATAACGGACATTAAATCATTTAATACGAAAAATTTCGTCATAAGTCAGTCAACTAATTTTGGTGATGTACTTAGGGATGTCTCGAACATTATTTCAACTAAGAGCGAGGAATTTCAGGAAAAGGAATCAGGGTGGGCTTTAGCTGAAATAATGTATCTATAAGTTAACATCAATAAGTACAATCCTATGCGAGGATCTTCGCACATCGAGCTGCCGACATGGATTCAACAAAGAAAAGCTGTTGTAAACATCCAAAACAATGACGAAGCATGTTTTGCATGGGCGGTGATGTCGGCTTTAAATCCTGCTAAATCGAATGTAGCGAATAGAATATCGTATCCACACTATTCAACGCAACTAAATTTCGATAGTATAGAATTTCCTGTGCAGTTAAAGGATATTAAGCGCTTTGAGGAACTAAATAACATTAGCATTAATGTGTATAGTGTAGAGAAAAAGTCTGTAGTAGGCCCTCTGTATTATACATGTAATAAGAAGAGTACTCATGTTAACATACTCTATATCGAAAACAGTGAAAATAGCCACTTTTGCTGGATTAAAAATCTGAGTAGACTTGTTGGTAGTCAGTTGTCAAAAGATAGGCGTAAAAAGTGGCTATGTGATGGATGCTTGCAGTATTTTAGAACTGAAGATCAGTTAACGAAGCATCCCAAGAATGACTGCAATCATGTACGTACAGAGATACCTACTACAGGCAATAATGTTTTAAAATTTACAAATTTTCACAATCAGATGTGGGTATCTTTCGTGATTTATGCAGACTTTGAAGCCATCCTCACGCCATGCAACACATGCTCACCTAATCCTGACAACTCTTTCACTAATACTACACACATGCATGTCCCGTCTAGCTTTGCGTATTACATCAAGTGTAGTTATGATAGTACGCTTAACAAGTTAGAGCTGTATGGAGGACATGATGCTGCTAAAGTATTTTTAGAAAGTCTTGAAAGTGATGCAGTTCGTCTCGGTCGTATTCTAAATAGTAATAATCCTATGAAACCACTCACCGAAATTCAGTTAAATGATCATGAACGTGCTACAAAGTGTAGCATTTGTGATGGGGAATTTTCCGAAAATGACCCTAAAGTTTTTGATCATGATCATTCAACTGGTTTCTACAGATGTGCCGCTCATAATAGCTGTAATCTTAAGTACAGAGTTCCTAAATTTATCCCTGTAATTTTTCATAACTTATCTGGTTACGACTCACATTTCATCATTTCACAATTTGGAGCTTCAGATGAAAAAGTAGATATAATCCCTCAGAATAAAGAGCGGTACATTGCATTTGCAAAGTCTGTAAAAGTAGATGCGGAGCATTCTATAAAACTGAGATTCCTTGACTCGTTTCGCTTTATGGCGAGTAGCCTCGATAAACTTTCTAGTCATTTACAGCCAGAACAATTTACGGAAATTCGACGCGTTTTTCCTGAAGAAGCGCAGTTTAATTTACTTCGGCGTAAGGGTGTTTTTTGTTATGAATATCTTGACTGCTTAGAACGCCTCAAAGAACGTGCCTTACCATCGAAACAATCCTTTTACAGCTCGCTGAATTCGGCGGATATTAGTGATGATGGCTATTTACATGCACAGCATATCTGGGAGCAGTTCCACATTCAAACGCTAGGTGAATACTCCGACTTATATTTAAAGACGAATGTACTTTTGTTAGCTGATGTTTTTGAAACTTTTCGCTGTGTTTGCAAGAAAACCTACAGCCTTGACCCATGTCAGTATTTTACTGCGCTTGGGTTAATTTGGGATGCGATTTCAAAATACACGCTGGTGAATTTGGATCTGCTAACTGATATTGATATGGTGCACTTTATAAAATCGTCTATTCGACGCGGTCTAAGTCAGGGCAGCGGGCGGTATTCTAAGGCAAATAATAAGTACATGCCGAGTTTCGATTCTAGTCAGGAATCTCAGTATATTGTTTATCTCGATGCTAACAATCAGTATGGGTGGGCGATGAGTCAGCATCTACCGGTGAGTGGTTTCCGCTGGCTAACGCAGTGCGAAATTGATGCTTTACAGCTGCACGCCCTAGGCGATGAAGCTGATAAAGGCTATTTCCTCGAAGTTGACTTACAGTATCCTAAAGAGTTACACACTTCTCATAATGACTTACCGTTCTGCCCTGAAAATATGAAGTCCCCGTACATCGCATCAACGACGCAAATGCTAATTGCTAATTTGTGTGATAAATCTAAGTATATCATTCATTACCGAAATTTAAAACAGTGTTTGCAGCATGGTTTGAAGTTATCCAAAATTCATCGCGTACTAGAATTTAATCAGTCACCGTGGCTAAAGCCATATATCGATCTGAACAATAATTTAAGAACGAATGCGATTAACGAGTTTGAAAAAGATTTCTACAAGCTCAGGAATAACAGTGTGTTTGGTAAGACTATGGAAAATGTTGACAAACGCGTTGATGTAAAATTGATTACAAACTGGGAAAATATTAAGAAAAGGTATGGTGCTAACTATTTAATAAGTAAACCAAATTTCCACAACTGCACTATCATACATGAGAATTTAGTTATTATACAGATGAATCGTGTTAAGGTTAAGTATGACAAACCTACCTACGTCGGCTTTGCAATACTTGAATTGGCTAAAACACTCATGTATGAATTCCATTACGATTATATGATGAAGAAGTACGCGCGTAATGTGCATTTGCTCTACACAGATACCGATTCGTTTATTTATCAAATCAAAACTGATGACTATTACAATGATATAAAGCCAGACTTGGGTAGGTTTGATACAAGTAACTATCCTGCAAAGAATCAATATCATCTACCGCTAGTGAACAAAAAGGTTCTAGGTAAAATGAAAGATGAATGTGCTGGGAATATTATCGATTCATTTGTAGGTACTAAATCCAAGTCATATTGCATAAAACTCTTAAATGAACTACAAATAAAGAGACTGAAGGGGGTTAAAAAGTATGTCGTTCAGAATCAGCTAAGTTTTGAAAACTATAACAATTGCATTAAAAGTAATCCACCTAATTTGCATAAGCAAATGTCTGTCATTAGAAGCAAGAAGCATCAGTTGTACACTCATTTAATTAGTAAGGTAGTCCTTAATAATGATGATTGCAAACGGTTTGTCATTCCAAATTCTACCAACACTCTAGCCTGGGGGCTTAGTAATATTGATGGGTACTACTTTACATAAAGCAGATGTGTGTAAATATTATGCTAGAGGTGTGTACTTTGTAATATATACGTTACGCTATCTTACATCACAATTCACTGTACATATTGTATAAAGATAGGGAGAGGTACGCTGAGAGCGTAGTACGGCAAGTTTAAACTTGTACATTCAAGAATTGCGTCGAGGATAGGAGAAGTACGCAAACATCACTACGGTAAAGTGATTCGAGATAAAACTTGTACATACAAGATGTAAATAAATAATGTAGAATTGCCATATTCTATTATTTTAAATTAGGTATTACCTTCTTCCCGCTCCGTATTTGCAAGATAGAGTTTCGTTTATTACTCAAAGAAGGAAAGCAAGAAAAAACGTGTAGAGCAGATTCTTAACTACGTATGTTATTGTCTAGTTCGGTAAGTATGTTGAGAAGAGAATTTTTTTCTTTTTCTAAACAGTGTTTGATTCTAGTCTTACAATACAGTGTTCAACAACATCGAACTCTAGTATGTATATGTTTTTTTTTGAACGGTAGTATGTGTTCAAGTCTAAACGTGCAATACTCTTGCTTTTGCGTTGCACGTTCGATAGAGATGTACCTTGATAGAGGAGGAAGAGCAGCTTAGTAAGTATGTTGAGAAGATATTTTTTTCTTTCTAAACAGTGTCTGATTCTAGTCATACAATGCAGTGTTCAACAACATCGAACTCTAGTATGCAGTTCAAGTTGTAATAAGTTTTGAACAGTAGTATGTGTGTTCAAGTCTAAACATGCATCACTGCGGGTATGCGATATGTGTGTTGTTTTATGCATAAGATCGCGTTGTATGCTCGATAAAGCTATGCCTTGACAGAGCAGGGAAAAGGAGGTTATAACAATCACTACCTTACGCAAGCTGTTCAGAACTGTAGTCTTATTATTTTTTCTTTCAGAACAAAGGTATTCCTTGACATGTTCTTTTAAATTGTCCGCCACAACGAAGAGTACGTCACAGTGCTCTCAGATGGCGGATGTGGAATTTGCTACCACCACAAAGGGTGCGCACGTGGAATTCGCCACCACCACAAAGATGGCAGCACGGTGCTCTGTCCATTAAAGATGGCGGATGGCAGCTAACGAAATTGCCCCGCATGAGGGCAGCACGGTGCTCTGTTCATTAAAGATGGCGGATGACAGCTAACGAAATTGCCCGCATGAGGGCAGCACGGTGCTCTGTTCATTAAAGATGGCGGATGACAGCTGTCAAAAAAGCATGTGGCTTTGTTTCCAAACAAGAGCACGTGGAATTTGCCGCCACCGCATTTCAAAGGTATCTAGCTAAAGAGGGCAGCACTGTACTCTGTTGCTTAAAGATGGCGGATGATGGCTGTCAGAAAAGCGCGTGGGTTTGTTTCCAAACAAGAGCATGCAGAATTTTTCAAATTGCCGCCACCACATAGAGGGCAGCACGGTGCTCAAAGATGGCTGTTGTCAAAAAGCATTTTTCAAATTATCCGCCACCACATGTCAAAGGTAAGGAGCTAAAGAGGGCAGCACTATGCTCTATGGATTAAAGATGGCGGATGGCAGCTGTCAAAAAAGCACGTGGATTTGTTTATCTCGCGCTAGTGAGGTTAAGTTGGTAGCACTAAGGTTTAGGGCCGCCAGGATGGCAGCACTGCCGATGACAGGTGACGAATTTGCAGCTACTGCGATAAAGAGGGCAGCACGGTGCTCTGTAGTTTAAAGATGGCGGATGACAGCTGTCAAAAAAGCACGTGGATTTGTTTATCTCGCGCTTGTGATGTTAAGTTGGTTCCACTAAGGTTTAGGTCCGTCAACATGGCTGCACTGAGGTTTGCGATACGTTGTTGTCTGTCAAAAAGCACGTGGCTGTCAAAAAACACGTTTATTTGTTTACAAATTCAAATCTCGCGCTTGTGAGGTTAAGTTGGTACTACTGAGGTTTAGGCCCGTCAAGATGGTAGTACTGAGGTTAGCGATGCGTTGTTGTCTGTCAAAAAGCACGTGGCTGTCAAAAACACGTGGATTTATTTACCAATTCAAATTTCGCGCTAGTTAGGTTAAGTTGATACCACTGAGGTTTAGGCCCGTCAAGATGGCAGCAGTGAGGTTAGCAATGCGTTGTTGTCGATGACAGCCGTCAAAAAGCACGTGGCTTTGTTTACAAATTCAAATCTCGCGCCAAAATTCAAATTTCCCGCCAAAATTCAAATTTCCCGCGGGAGGAGGAGGAGGCGGCAGAATCCGCCTATTATACTACTCTTGTTGACTTATGTTCAGATTCGGAATTTTTTTAGTGACATCAGTCCGCGTGGATTGCTCCTTCTTTCGAGAGTTACGTTTCCTAACTGTCCTCGGGAGAAATTTCATCGATCTCCGTAAATTACTTTACTTTTACCAAGAAGTAATCCTAAAAATTGGTATCACACATAAGAATAAATTTTGAGTCGGATTTGTGTCCTTTCCTCGGACAGCCTTCTCCCACTGCTCTAAATGGCTACCTGAAGATGATCGGTTATGTGTACGAAACATGCGGCACTGTCTTCAAGCGCAGTAAGACATAACGCAAGACACACTATGTATTAATGACTTCCTCTTCAATTTAGTTGCATTTCCCCTGTTTTGTTGCCACCTCCATTTGCTCACTATTAAGAACTCTGGAGCCACCTATATCTACATTAGTCACTCATTAGAGGGGGCTTTTCTCCAACTGCAAGGTTTCTCCTATGTACAGTATTTCCAATAGTTGCGAGCAATAGAACCACTAGAATGTGGTCCACATTGGATTTCTTAAAAGTGAACGACATATTACTAACTTCATCATTTGTACAACTTTTGGTTAAATTACACGAGACATTGTTTTACAATATTTTAAAAGTTAAATCTCAGCGGCTGGCAACACTGCATTTATGAGTATTTCTACCTCATTACGTCTCGATTAGTCAAAAAATGCCGCTTTTTTGTGTTGGCCTGCGAGACCCATGTTATACATTAGTGTAGAATAAACGAGCACTCACACAAAACAGGAGCACATATGACAGTCAGTAAAACTGAGAACATCAGCACTGATCAACGGCATCCACACTTTGGAAGAACCGTCGTTCTCAGACCAAATTATAATAATACTGTGAAAGAAAACAAAGGCCAGGTCATGTCGTCTTAGAATGCCCTAAACCCGCAAATATTGTGCCACTCATCGGAAAGGCATCCGCAGTTGTACCAAGTAAAGTATTAAGAGTTACCGAGCGCAAGAGATAAATGGAGAACTTCTGCTTGACCACTGTCTACCTCAAGGTCTATAAAGTGCTTCCACATGTTCTCCACGTGCCCAAGGAACCGCGAGGGAAGGATGGAATAACTGGCAGAGGGATGACCTATAATTCAAACTTCAGCAAGTTTTCTATATAAAAAAATTCACAAGATTCACGTGTCTCTTGATTTAATATTTCAGAAAAATGTCTTGATATTCTTTTCATACGTAATATTGATCATCTTTATGTTTGTGTAATTCAAATTGAAACATGGAGGGACATGCGTCACTGGTGTGTAACCATTTAGGGTTCTGCGATAGGGTGCATGTGACTTCAGGGTCTTCAAAAGGAGTAATTCTCTATAGGGAGACACAAACAGTTATCCGCGTTAACGTTATGTTCAATGAAACGTATGATGAAGGAGAAGTTGTAGCAATTACAAGTTTCGATCGAATCGTTCACATACGACTTAAGTCAGAAAATGATGTTCTGAGAAAAACACGATCAAAGTTTTAGCATCTCTGCCAAACGAACACGCATATATACCGGCTATTATTTTTTGTTATATCACTAGTATAATTCTTTCCTAGGGTTAGTAGGTATTTACTTTAACTCGAAATATTGTTTATTTAGTACATATGTTTAATCACAAAAGCAATCAGTAAAGTAACTATTATGGCACCTCGCCCAATTACTCTGTCATTTTGATGAAGGCGGTGCCCTTCAGAGCTTTTCTTAATGTTAATATTATTTAGTCACCGAATCTACCAAAAGGGCACTTAGCTACCTCCTGCCTTTGGTGTATTTATCAATGTTAAACTTTTTCTTTAATTAACTGCTATTGGCATTTTACCAGTTTTTCTCTCTTGTTATAACGAAGGCTGTGCCTCCAACTAAAATTATCAAATATAAAATGTATGCAGCGCAGGTTTTGACAAATTGCAAGTCATTAAATTAAACTTAACCGGGCAACGTTTGATGTAAAATATTATCCTCTGTTTTTGTCAGACATATACGACGACTTGTTTTCAGGTGGTGTTGTAAGGCTTTCGACTTATTTACTATTCAATTATTCATGTAAAAAATATCAGTGAAATTTTTTTTTTTGTAAACGAAGTGATAATTTTAAATCTGTGGTTCTGACATCCTTTCTCTCCAGTGGATCCCCCAGGGGTTTTGTTTCCTATTTCAGTCAAAAACCCCTACAAGTGGAATTCTCCATTCGAGGAACGGTTACAATCCTAATGTGTACTGTTCGCAGCTCTCAAGAGCGCCCCGAACTAGTTGAGGAGGGAGACGAGCCTTTCTCTGAGAGTCATGCGGAGTTCAGCAAGAACTGGTAAGGATGGTTGCTAAATTTTGTACGTATTGCAATTCACCTGGAAACAAAAGGTAAGTATGGATTCCTGGTAGTTTTATTGAAGTGGTTTCCAGTTGCTTTCCTCCCCAAAATCGTGAATCTATCTTAGATAATAATATAATGACTGCGTGCCGTAGGAAAGAGCCATAAACGGGAAGGTGCCTTACTAAATGTGCACATCCAGATATTTGTCTCATGCAAAACTGAGAAGCCACGGAATCACCTTGAGGGATGTCGAACCCACAACCTCTACGTGATAGTATCATCGACTCACGTGTGGGGCGCTGTGCCGTACGCTGCGATATGTGGAACACTCACCGGGTCCCAAGACGCTCTCATTTCTCATATTCTCTCTACTCGTGCACTCGTTCTGCAGACTGCTGCTCCAAGCAAACACCTACACAGTAACTGCAGGGTGAGTACTTTATCTGTGGAACGTGGAATACAACGATTATGAGCTTTACTTTTCTATCTGAACAAACTAGATCCAAATCTCCAAGAAACACATGTACGTTCGTCTCTCGTACACCACTCATAGATAACCTGATTAACTTCGTGAGTGTTTATCACTCACCTGAATGAGGACAGGACCTTGGTTTCGTAGTAGTAGCAGCTGTAGTAGTAGTACTAGCTGGTGTAGTAGTTGCAGGTGTGACTGGCTTCATATATTGAGACGTCGAAGTAACTGGAACAAAAATACGCATGAAATATGCAATTTCTGATAAATAATAATCCTGAAAATCTATCCCAAACTGTGCAAATAAAATCCGTATGGAATCATTTTACGGTCTGCGATAAGGCCTACTTCAGATTATGGTTATGTTCAAAAAATCGCCTGTACCAAGATTATTAAAATAGTGCGTGTGTCTCTTACTTGTAATGATTCTATTTTGTCCAGTTGAAACACTACTCATCATGATAATGCCGCTCCAGAAAGGTGTATATGGTTTGTTGTATCATTCATGAAAGTGAAGAAAGGTTAGATTCCTTACTTAGGTCCTTTTGAAAACAATCACGAGTTTGAGAAGGAGGAGGTTAATTTTGATTTGATGACAAATAAAGATAAGTTGTTTACACTTTATATTATTACTGTATTTTCAAAGCAGAGTCATATAGCAACGGACATGATATAATTTAGATCTCCTACACACATGGCATTCATTCCAGAAGGAAACTCATTTTGACAGCCAGATCTAAATTGCCTACTGATGCCACGCTTCCCACATCGCTGATTACCTAGTGAAATATTTCCGCGTCTGCTTCAATTCATCCGTAACTGTACACCGCAAAGAGATGAGCCCTATACCTAGAACTTAATGTTTCTCATCTTTAACTTTTCCTTACCATAAAAATACTTCTTCCGCCGGTATAAATATTCCCCCAGCTATCGATTTGATCTCATCTCTACAAAAACACTCCAGTTTTGGAAGAATCTTCGCATCCATTACGTCACTTCTCAACCATGAAACAATTCCTTATACAATATCTGGTAAATATGAATCTTATAACCACCATGTCCACGTACTTTCACTTCCGCTGCCTAGTCCGCCATGTATCCTTTCTAAACAACACACGCACTCCCAGTACCCTCACATAAATACCCCGTAGTTTCATTTAAAGTCCCACCGATAATAATTTCCTCTCCATTCAACTTCATAACAGATCCCACACTATGTCATACGTTGTTCGTACCAACATAGAAAACTACCACACCCTTTCCCCATCTTCTGTCTTAACGTAATTCCTCTACCTTGGTTCCCTTTCCTCTGTGCACTTTCTCCCCGAGCCTAACTATGGAGTCCTCGATGACCAGAGTCTCGACCTCACTTCATTATATCCGCTTCCCTACTAGTCTCAATAGTCTTCCCTGATGTTTGCAGACCATACCTTCTCCTCCATTTCCTCCTCTTCGTGACCCTGTTCCACCCCCTCTTCCCCACCTTTTCTCTTACCCCCACATTCCGGAAACAAGTTCATTTCCCCCTATATCCCTCTGTGTTTACCAGCGGTTACTCACGGATACCCTAGTGATAACTGCCCTTGATTTTATCCTTTTGCCCTCAGTTTCCTCCCCCTTAAACTATTAGCATATCTGTCTTTCAGAACTTCTCCTCCCACCGCACCCTATACATTGTTCCTGTTCTCCGTCAGCAGCCTAAACACTTTTTCATACTTATCCCATATCTCCCTCCCGTCACCTGCTCTTTGTTTGGGCTATGATCGTCCAATCTCACCTCAAACTCCGTAGAGTAACGGTTAGCACAATTACTTGCAAAGCACGTGGTCTACGCTTTTTCCCACTACTTTGAGAAATGTAATGTTGGCAGGACTGCAGGTAGGTAGTTAAATATGATCACCTCGATTAGGAGTGCTGCTGGAAAGAACTGCATAACCTCGAGGCAAGGACACGAGTTCCCATTATTACCAAAAGCATTCTTCTGTAACACCACATTTCAAAGGCCTCTACTCTATTTCTCTACTTAGCATGACTCTAACGTTACAGACAAATACTTCGGCAAACGACGGCCTGAATTGTATATTTATGGTGAGTAGAATGTTTCATTTACAAGATGGCTTCCTTTAGCAAATATTCTTCTTCGGTAATGAACGGATAGTTTCTCCTTTCATTCGTTATGTTACTTCCTAGCCACCCAAATTCCTCCACTTCCTTTATGAGTCTTATATCACGTGCTTCACCTGACCTTATCTACTACATTCAACTGCCCTTGACATCCTCCAACAATGACGTTCCTCCATATCCAATACTGCCTGCTCTATACACACATTTAACTGAAGGAGAGGCAGACCACGCACCTGCCTCGCTCGCTGACCACTGCAGTTTGTGTTACTCTTCGTTCCCTGTAATTCCAATCCTCTCAAGCATTTCAGAACGCCTAGTCCCGTAGACAATATCGAATAGGGAGGAGACTGACGCAGGCACGTTCACTAGCTGATTGCCCCTGGACACGGAGGAGATACCGCCCACAAACACTGCAGTCCTACTTCTTTGGGGGTAAGGAACACCGAGTGTGAATGAGAGTTCTATGACAACGATCAGGTCTTACCGTGTACTGGTGGATGTACAGTAGTCACCGAAACAAAGTGCTCAACTTCACTGCTATCACATGATCTTCTTTCTTGGTGGACATTCACGGCTAATTCCCATTGGTTCTCCGTCGATGTCAATCGCCGCGTATCAACCTGTAACGAATATTGAACTCTTAAGACATAGAAAATTATAGCCCACATTCAGTTCACAATCCACTATAATTCCAAGGTGAGTATGAAGCACCCATTTGAAACAACCCTTCCTACTCACTTTCCTGTTTCCTTCCTCGCACGTCACATGAGATGCCATTATGCCCAACTACCACACCATACAACCACAATTGGTGCTTTACTCGGAGTTTCGCCGCACCATATAGTGGCAATCGGAGCCGTAACTTACGGAAAACCTATAACGTACTCCCAGAGATGCTGTTTGTTCGTTATTCCTAGATATTACTAAAACATCCCAGTTTCATTTAATTCGGTACAATTATCCGTGTGTTTTAGAACTGAATGTTTAAAGCACGGAATTTCGGTATTTCTTGACATCATTCTCGTGCTGTAAAAAGAGACAATATGTCCAAAGAGAAATTTACTTAACAAACGAGACTTCTGATGTCTCCAAGCTCGGCTTCAGTGACCATAGTTTCGAGATAAAGGAAGTGGAGTGGACGAAACCACAATCACATATCAGAGTGAATATAGCGGAGAGATTCAGGGATCGGTCCGGGAATACGGTACCGTAGACGTAGATGCGTTTCCAGGCAGTGTAGCAATAGATATGACCTGGCTGGACTTCTTCGTACGGTTCCAGGCAGTGTAGCAGTAGATATGACCTGGCTGGACTACTTCCCATGGCTCCAGGCAGTGTAGCAGTAGAGATGGCCTGGCTGGACTACTTCGTACGGCTCCAGGCAGTGTAGCAGTAGATATGACCTGGCTGGACTACTTCCTATTGCTCCAGGCATTGTAGCAGTAGATATGACCTGGCTGGACTACTTTCTATGGCTCCAGGCAATGTAGCAGTAAATATGACCTGGCTGGACTACTTCCTATGGCTCCAGGCATTGTATCAATAGAGATGGCCTGGCTGGACTACTTTGTACGGCTCCAGGCAGTGTAGCAGTAGATATGACCTGGCTGGACTACTTCGTACGGCTCCAGGAAGTGTAGCAGTAGATATGACCTGGCTGGACTACTTCGTACTGCTCCAGGCAGTGTAGCAGTAGATATGACCTGGCTGGACTACTTCGTACGGCTCCAGGCAGTGTAGCAGTAGATATGACCTGGCTCGACTACTTCTTACGGCTCCAGGCAGTGTAGCAGTAGATATGACCTGGCTGGACTACTTCTTACGGCTCCAGGCAGTGTAGCAGTAGATATGACCTGGCTGGACTACTTCCTATGGCTCCAGGCACTGTAGCAGTAGATATGACCTGACTGGACTACTTCTTACGGCTCCAGGCAGTGTAGCAGTAGATATGACCTGGCTGGACTACTTCCTATGGCTCCAGGCATTGTAGCAGAAGATATGACCTGGCTGGGCTTATTCTTACTGCTCAAGGCAATATCGCACTACATATCGATTGACAGGACTTCTTCATTAAACCCAAGACGGCGGCAGTCTCCACTTCCACGAAGCTCTTTTTTTTCCTCAGGTCTCCATCTGGGCCGGACAAACCTTTCAGACTTCATCGTAAATCAGGGGGGGACCATTACGAGATATTTCCAGCCAGACCGATGTTCCTGGAATGATTTCTTAAAGGAATGGTCTAGTTTCTACTTTACTTATTTTCCATAAAACCACAACCTGTGTGTTACCGTTGTTACATTATTTAACAAGTTCAGTGCGGGATTAACATAGGCTGTTGTCACAAAGACAAACTGTGTGAAATGTCTGTGAAATATAAATTCAGTTAACGACTAAGTTCTAGCGCCTCCTGTGACGATCTCTCGAACTAGCTGGCTGCTTGTCTTGGGGCAAGCATATTAGCAACATGCAGATATTATTTTAAACACGGGATTTTTTCCCAGCAATAACAACACAATCGTGAGTAATTACGTCTGCTACGAGTTACTCCACTTTCTTAAGCCGTTAGTGGTTAGCACATGCAAAGCAGGTTAGTGTTTAATGCACTATGATATCAAGGACATATTAGATTACTTCCGCAAACTGTACTGTAGTTTGAAAGTTGGTTGAAATTTGAATGGTGTATGCATATATTTATTATTCACAGCACTAAGTTACTTGTATTAATCACATACAATATTATCCATCCAACACGGAAACACAACTCTGAATTTGATAATACACGGTACCGTTATTATCCAATGTCCACTGGCGTTCTTGTGGCCATGCACAGACAGGTCCAACTTCGAGCCCACAGACGATGCACAGTGGTCTGTGCTCGCCAGTGAAACTGCTAGCATCAGGGACAAGAGAACCTGGAACAAGTACAGAGTTCAACAGTTAACCATGACTAAAATTGCAGCCTAAAGGAGGTTATGACAGAAAATATGGCACTTGAATGCAGAATACTGATTTCAGCTTCCTTCGCTATCCATCCTCAGTCAAACAAACACATTACCTTAGATCGTCAGCCCCGCTTGGAAACTTTGATGGTCAGTTAAGAAAACAGCTCGCAATATTTTACTGTGTAAATTAATCGTCCGCTTCCCTTTACAATTTTAAGTATTCTGACAGGATTTATTAACATGTTCCTAAGTATCTGTTAATTATTGTGACGAGAGCTTCATGAACTTGGTTCTAAGTACATGCTAAATGGTCTTACCATTTCACGGCCCTTGATACATTTTCCTCTGTCGTGGCCAATATTCCTATAACGGAGCCTTGAAAACTACAGCCCCGACTAGTCCAAGTAACGAGTGCCTTGTGCAGAGACTCACTGTAGTTAGGGACAATGGCTGGACTGTATTTTCTCTGAACGTGAACCAACAAGTTGAAATGTAGAATGAGGAGCTCGAAATCTCTGATACTTTACAACATATCTGCGTCTATCACAGTCTGATGACCCGCAGGCTTGCCTTTACAAATTGGAAAGACATAATTTACAAAAAGAAGCCGTAGCTTCCAAAGCATATTAGCTAGGTCGGGTCTCGAATCAAGAAGTTCACTTTACATTTGAGTTTAAAAAAGGTACTCAGAATCGGCAGGAGCAGTTGCTTCTAGTTTTACATTAAACGGGGCTTGAACCTCCAATTTTAGTACACAATGATTTTACAATACGCCCGTTGTCGGGGCTGTAAAGTACGTTACACAGACCCTTAAAGCAGAAGGGGTGTATTACTCACATAATTTGTTATACCTGGTTATCCTCTCTGTATTAGTGGAACCAAACAACAGAGGATGGGACCTTCGTGAATTTTAGGGAAATGCGGACACACTAACTGTTACAAGCTTACTAAAATTTCTAAATCCACCCGAGTTTCACACGCATAATTTTCACATAATTACATTTCTGCCATACCTTGTTAATTACCTGCTCCCCCGCCTCCTCTCCCTTAATACACACACAAGTCAATCAGTACAAGACAACTCTATCAGCCGATGTTTCCTGAAGGATTTACTTTCATACATTTTGAGTGAATAATCAATTTGATATTATATCATTTGATGGGCCGATTGAATTGATCACAGTTTTGATAACTTCTGAATGATTAAAAGAATAACTTACTGCTGATAGGTTACCCAACTTCAAAATACCACTTCTCTCCCAGGCTGATAAAGTGCTTTTAACACCAGGGAGCAGTCCAAAATCGATGCTAGGGACATATTGTCCCGGAAGTCAAACTACTAGAATATCTGACGGTTTAAGGCATTTCACACAGGTAACAGCATAGTCAACTTCACGAGGCCGCAATATCGAAACAGTGAACGTAAATGCCGGCAATGCCTACAAGTTTTCCTGTAGGATTCCACCATACACCTCTCTAAATGTGTCATAATTGGGCATAACTACTTATTTACCTTGGAGCACCTCCCCATTTACTGTACTTCACTGTTTGCTATATGAAATTAGCTCAGAGTTTCTATAGTATCCCCAGTTTACAAGTGACTAAGTGACAAACATATAAAGGGGATAGTTATAGGCCAGATAGCTTGACATGTGATGCACGTAAGATAAGGAAAGCATTCCTTCTTGTTACATTGCACACAATGTTTCAAACTGCTCTGATAGAAGGAAATTTGTGTTTAGGAAAAGTCATTCCACTAAGGAAGGGTTCAAGAAGATATGGCAGATATTTGATACTCAGGAGGCCAAATGGACTGCATCGGTATTGACCTAATCAAAGTCTATTGAGAGAGTAGAACAAGGAAGAGACGGCCAAGGTGTAACTGAATAGGTGGCGACATTTCCAGAAAGCAAACCCAATGCCTTAGAATAGGTGGAACGCTGTCGGGTTATACTATGATTAACATTGGATCCCGCAAGCCAATGTTATTGTTTTCTTGCATGTTAATTACTGCGTCGATGCTGTGAAAGACGCACATGGGGATTACTGCAAGTACCTAGGTGATCTTTACAGATCTCTTCATATGGTTATGGGTGTATTTAGGAGTTGTAGTAGGAATGTTAGACAGAGGCGTATAAGTCACTGGCAAGACCCATTCAGCGTACGAGAGACTTACCAGATTACTTGACTCAAGAACAACATGAAAAGACCCAGATGAGAACAGCGAAATTTGCTCTGGGTGGCGTCCGACAAAGAGCAGTGTTATGTTGGAAACTTCGTGCTGGGAAGACTTGGGAGTAAGGAGACGAACATTTTAAACATTATTTTGATTAGCAATACATCACCACACTTAACTCTATACATGGAAATTGTCAGGGATAGAGATTTAAATGTTATGCCTGCATGACCTAAGCGCCATCACAGTCCTGGCTCTGTGGCCTCTTAGCACATTTTGTACACATATTCTTTGAGGAAAGAATGCTGTGGAAACAGACTGATGACGTGCAGCAGATCTTGATGAAAGTTGTGGAGACATGTGAAAACCTTGGTCTACACCTGAACTTAAAGACGACCAAGGCCCTGTGGGTCAACGGAGCTCCGATACTGAGAATATCGCCGTCAACGAGCGCTGCAGCTTCGTCTTAGGATAGCGCGGAGCTGTGTGTATGGAGTAGAGTCCTGGACTATGAGGAAAGATTAGGAGCGTTTGAAATATGGGTCTACTGTATTGACCAGGATGTGTAGAAATGCGTTGGGCTATTAAGATCATGAAGCTCCACTACTCTGGTCATATCATGAGGCGCCCTCCTCCAAATAAATATGCAAGGGAACATCGAGAGAAGAGGGGTCCTGCGAGACCCCGCACGTCTTGACTGGGGAACCTGCGACTGTGGTTAAGCCAACGGCAAAAGTAAGATCGCCAACGTCCGATGACGGATACGGCACTAGGACTCTGTCCAGTGTGATGCTAATTATTCCGGTAGACTGAGCGTCCAAAGAGACGGGAGGATAAACGTGAAACTGATCATTACTACATGCACAGAATAATGTACTCTTAATAACGGATTGTCCCTCTATTACTCGGGTGGAGAGACCGCACTTAACTGTATAGCTTGGTGCCTGCTGAAAGCCTCTCTTTACTCTCCTCCGACATATCTCCTGCACTGACAGTACACTCACGTTCCCTTGTTTGAACATTCATCAATCACAAATTATTTCACTCAAATTCTATGAAAATTCCATTACTCTAAAGAGATATTCCATCCTTAAATTACCAAGTTCCATGGCGAAATGGTTTGGTACAACGGGTACCGGGTTCGATTAGCTGCCGTGTCGAGATTAAACCTTATTCGGTTAATCGGGGGCCGGGCGTTTGTCATGTCTTCTTAAGTAGGAGCCGCATGCCCAGAGACATGGAGATCGCCCATAAGACCTGCACAAGGCCTGCTCCGGGGACATTCGCCGTTATATATATATACATATACATTCGTTTAGCCCCTTAAAGAGCACGTTGAACCATTAAATAGCACTGGTATTCTTCATCTTCTTGTTCTTCTTATCTTCCCAAAACTTCCTCATCCTTTCACTATGGGCCTGCCGTCTTTCTTGTGTCCGTTATTATTATTATTATTGTTATTATTATTATTATTATTATTATTATTATTATTATTATTATTATTATTATTATTATTATTATTATTATTATTATTATTATTTGTCGAACGCTTGTCCCGTTTCACTACGAGGTCGGGTATGAGTTGAGATGAACCTGTCGTGGCGGGTTCTTTTTTCTTTTGACCGGATATCCTCTGATGTCAAACTTATCAGAGAAGTTAATGAGATGAAATGAAGTACCTGATATGATTGTAAGGAAGGAGAGGGTGAAACCCGGTGCCGGCACATAGCCTACTCGTGTCGAATAGCACCAAGCTGGCTGCTTATGACGGAACATCTCCACCCGACGGTCGAATCAAAGGCAACAGCGTCGTATGGCCTCACTCCGTATGAGCACTGCGGAGACGTTTACAATTTAATCCAGGCATTGGACACGCAATCTAGTGATTAGAAATTGCATGCCGCCAACACCTCTACCCTGCCGGCCAACATTCGAGCAACGGGACTCGAACCGAATAACCGCGGTGTCACAGCGTTTATACCTCAAAGCCTCAACGATCAAGACCAAGAGGCGGGTTGTTATTATTATTAGTAGTAGTATTAAATTTCCAATCCAAGACTGACGTCACTTCTCCCTTGACCCCTTGTTATCAGCTACAGAGAAATAAGCAAACACTCACCAAGAGAAGCGACATCCTTACGAGTTCTGATAGTGGTATCTTTAGCTCTGGCTTGCTATATATTTCATTTACTTGAGTTGTAAGAAAGTCCCGCATGCTGAAAGCTGCCAGCTTGTTGGCCGACTCGATGACCTCTAAGAACCTTTGCCGTCATGTTCCGATAACCCATAGGAGGTTTACCACGTAAAAAGCTCACTGTGCGAGCCTGTAACAAAAACTACGAATAAAGAGCAGATTTTAACAAAACTCTTTCATTTTGTGACTAGAAAAGTTACATTTAGTCTATATTAAGTTAATAATTAGTTTAACATTAGGTTTGATTCGATCAGTAGCAAAATATGTGCGGCTCTTTAAACTGTGTAGGCCTGAACCCTCGGTGTCGGCATTCTTTCCTGAATTTACAATTTTATGGCTTTGTTAATGAGTTCTCGAGCTTGGCTCACATTATTTGTACCCTAAACCAGCAGCGTCTTTGTCTGTGAAGTAAGATGTAGGTACGAGGGCGACCAATAAGTTTGATTTGTGAAACATTGACAGGAAGAGGTGCAAGTGTAATTTAGTAGCGAATATTCCACGCAAAATCTTCGAGTACCGCTGCCGTTTTTACCACCTACATTTACCTCAAAAACCAACTGAACAAATCCTGCGAGTCTTCAGATATGTCCGATCATCCTGCTTCTTCTTCTTCTTCTTCTGATCAAATTTTGTTAAATCGTCCTTTTCTCGGCTATTCGATTCAGTATCCCTTCATTCTTGAGTCAATCTGTC
Source organism: Anabrus simplex (assembly GCF_040414725.1). NCBI lineage: Eukaryota > Metazoa > Arthropoda > Insecta > Orthoptera > Tettigoniidae > Anabrus > Anabrus simplex. The sequence goes on from NC_090279.1 coordinate 43,049,913, forward strand.
CAACTCATCTTCTATAGCACCACATTTCAAAAGCTTCTATTCCCTTTCTTTATCATCCATGTTTCACTTCCGTACAATACCATGCTCCATAATTCCTATATTATTGTTAGAAGTACGACTTTCTTGCTTGCGCTAGTCTACTCCTTACTTATTCCTTTCCTAATCTGCACTCCATTCCTTTGAACATCTTGTACTCCTCGAAGACTGTGTCCATACCATTCGCCAATTTCTCCAGATTCAGATAAAATATCATCGACAAACCTCAGAGTTATTACTTCTCCTTCTTGTAGGATAGCGATTTATTTCCCAAATTCCCCTTCTGTTTCCTTTATTGCCTGCTCTATATAGACATTGAAAAGGAGACGGGACGAACTGCAGCCTTTCCTGACTCTTTTCTGGACTGCTGCTTATTGTTTTCACAGCCTACGATTCCTATCTGTACAGACTGCTTTTTGTACAGATCGTAGAATCATTCTTGGTATCCGTACGCGATCAGCTTCAGAATATCGAATAACTTGGTCCAATCAACATTAACGATTTTTTTCTACATCTGCTAATGACTTGCACGTGGGATTGTCTTCCTTAATTCGGTCCTGTAAGATCATAATAAAGTCTGGATTGCTTCAGATGTTCCTATATCTCTTATGAAGCCAAACTGATGTTCTGACAACTCAGGTTCAACTTGTCTTTACATTCTTCTGTAAATAATACTGGTTACCTTTTGCAGGCGTGGGATACTGAACTAATGGTGCGGTAGTTTTAACACTTGTAAGCACCTGGTATAACAATATTCTGTATAACATCGGATGGCACTTCCCCTGTATCATACATCTCCACCTTCTCCTATGGCAGAGGATGTCATCAGTTCCAGGTGCCTTGTTCCTATTTAGAACTCGCAGAGTTCTGTCCAGTCCTGACCTCAAAACTGCTTCTCCCATTTCACCAGCATCAACAGCTTCTTCTTCTGCTTGATACAATTATTCAGTTCCCGCAACTTTCTGCCCTGTCTTATTTACCGAGAAGTGGTTACGAGCTGAGTTCGTTCTTCCTTAGCTATCCTGCACTTTATATCTTCTTCGTTTTTTATCGCTTGCATTCTTTTCTTCCCTCCTCAGTTTTTGTGTTCTTGTTCATCAATCAGGTCGAATATCTCTGATTCTTACTTGATCTTAACTTCCTTCCTAAATTATTTTAAGCTGACCTACTGATCTTCTCCTTCACGACTGTCCATTCTTCCTCTTCAGCCTTGTTATGAACGAAATCTGACTGAATCTGAGCGTTATTAGACGCGATGCTCATTGTGTTACTCGTGTCCTTAATTTTTTAAATACGTCAACCAAACTTCATATTTAGCATCTACCTATCCAAGGTATGTTTCGAGGTTCATGGTCCCGGAATGGACTGGGGATTTATTGGAAACCGAAATAGTGATTAAACTCTTCCTCATTGTATACAAGACTTACCTGACTGGCAATCGACCAATGAGGAAAAGTGTTTAGAAATTTATTTCCATTAAGGCGAGCAGATTTCAATTAAGTTTGGTTGTGTATATTTTGTGGGAGTGCAAAATCACGGTCTCGATTTCGTATAAACCCGCAGTGAATTCAATGATTTAGAAACAATATGTTTGGTTCTATAACATTTTCTCCTATCTCCCACATTTATGGGTTAAATTGAGTCCGAAAATTTGAATAGGGTGAAATTTGGGTACACTTTTACGCTTTGCAATTTTTTTTGTGTACTGATGTATAAGCTAGACTCATGAAATTTGGTCCACATGTGGTCTTCAATCGTGCCAATGTGCGCACCAAACGTGATGGCTCTATCATCCTTATAAGTGTGTCAAACAGTGAAATATACAGCAAAAATAACCATATTTACGAACAATCCAGAAATGCAGCCAAATCGAATGTATAAGGGAGAGAGATACGACAAAAAGTCATAGGACCAAAGTTGTAGATCACTCCAAATTAGGCAGAGTTCTTGCCATCCGTTTTGTGATACGACTTATTGTTTATCCAGCAAATAGCTCAAAAGAATGTCTGCACAGTCATTAAAATTGCGTCCACATTTCGATATTTTGGGGGGTAAAACGTGAAAATTTTTAACATCTTGGATTTTTTCCATCGGTTACAGACTAAAAGCTATAATTTCGCCAAATTTAAATATCCTAGCTCGTCAGGCAGATTGTGCCGCGACCTTATTTTTTGGGGGAAGGGGAAATTTAGGAAATTCAAGAAATTTGTGTAAGACGACGGAACATATAGGATGTCGCTTTGGATAAATTATACGACTGGACTTACGCTGAGCCCAAAATTTGAAGGCCTCCAACGTGCTCCCTTCGAGGAATTTTGAGAATTTTCTATTTTTCTAGGGGTCCTGGGGTCGCCAGCTTCTCCGGTACAAAGTTTCTAATTTCTGAGATTTCTTTAAGTGCCTCACAAATTCGCGGCAATTTTCTTTTTTTATACGTTTATATATAGATCGCTCCAGACCGACCTGCTTATATATAGATGACTAAGGGCCGTATATTTTGGTGAAATATACCTGTTGATTTCGGTGTCAAAACTGACTTATTTCGGTCGGTATTTCGTGAAATAAATTGTCATAGTGATCTGTGCTTCTTGTGATTCCTTCCTTATAGTATGCGGTAAAACTGACTTAATTTATGGTTAGGGGTTTGAAAGTGAACTCTTGTAATGTATTAAATTGTTATTGAATCATAGTAGAACAACTAAATATACAAAATGTCATAGAAATAAGTACTGGTATATAAACCACTGATACCTCGAAATGAAGTTAGTTGGTCTGCCTGTGATATGAATTTTTACATAGCCTACACATTTTGCATTACTTGTCTACAAAGTTCGAACTAAGCATGGTTTCAACGTTATGAGGATGCAGAGATGTGCGACAGTCAGAAAGTATGTTTGTGTGACCACATTAGAGACGAACACTTGGATGCAAATTCACTGTGGTCTTCTATGAAAGCTCCTAAACTTCACTAATACTGTCTTCGTCTGTACCAGATGTGCTTTCACTGCCCTTGAAGATGTTCGTGGATAGGCTGGTGCTGCCCGACCAGGGATGTGTAGCTCACACGGTTAAGGCGCTGTTCAGTCCGGTGGTATTTGAAGGTGATCAAATACGTCAGCCCTGTCAAGTACGGGACAGCATTTCGGCATCTCGGCGCCTCCGAGGACAAAAACAATAACATTATTACTACTAATACCGTCGTATTTTACGAGAAAGACAGTATGATTTATTTTTCCTTTTATAATCATCCATGTCCTCATGCCAGGATTATCCAGTTTCTCTATAGGAATGCTGGCTTGCATGAATGCTTTTGTTTGGTCTATTACAAACTGCTGGATATCACTTTTGAACTTCCTTGCGATGTGTAAAGTATCGCCGAATATTATTTGTCGCTTATTTGCTTCATTCGTCTTTTTTTGTGTGTTTCTGATTCTCTGTTTATCGCACCTGTCTTCTCGTTTCGACTTAATACGATCATTACAGTACTTACACATTGGAATCTTTCTTGCAGCACCAAACACATAGAACGCCTCACTGCTGTATTCATCGGGCCTCGGAAAAAAAACCTGTTGTGACTTTAGTTTTCGGCATTTTTATCCTTAAATGGTGGACATTTTCCAGTAGCGAACTCTCACTGCCAAAGAGTATAATACGCACTGCTGTATCTACAACCGCAACGCCATTTGCTGTAATCGATAATATATACCGATTTTGATTGATTGCCTTAGAGACCGCGGAACTGAATACACAGTCCTCATCGCTTTGTGTGGAGAATATACAGCCTATCAAGCAACAGACAGGAAACTAAAATATTCAAGTTGTCAGAAGCACTTCAACATTTATTGGAGAGCTTTTCCAGAACTATTTAGCACTTTTCTTAACAGGTGGGGTATATTTCGTGATTATTTGCGTAATTCGCGCAGTAGATCATATTTAATTTTGCTGAAATACGGTACTTTAGTACATATAAAGTCATATATAGGAAAGAAAGAAGATATGAAAAAATTCGTGCTTAAATACGTCAGCTCCATGTCGGTAGATTCACTGACAGAACTCCTATATATCGGCACCTCGACGTCTCCGAAAACAGCAGGTTCGATCATGACAGTCTAGTAGTGCTCAAATACGTCAGCCTCGTGTCGGTAGATTTACTGGCAGAACTCCTTCATTCTGACGTCTCCGAAAACAGCAGGTTCGATCATGACAGTCTAGCAGTGCTCAAATACGTCAGCCTCGTGTCGGTAGATTTACTGGCAGAACTCCTACATTCTGACACCTCGGCTTCTTGTGTTGTTAACATGGCAGGTTCAATCCTAGCTTAGTCTAGTAGTGCTCAAATACGTCAGCTCCGTGTCGGTAAATTTACTGACAGAACTCTTATATATCGGCACCTCGGCGTCTCCGAAAACAGCAGGTTCGATCATGACAGTCTAGTAGTGCTTAAATACGTCAGCGCCGTGTCGGTAGATTTACTGGAAGAACTCCTAAATTCTCCGAATGAGACCGCATTGATGCGCTGCATTTGCCACTTATGTGGGTTTCTTCTTGTGCTTTCGCAATCCATAGTAATGATAGATGTCACCGAAGCGACAGTTTTGAGTGAGAACAAGTCTCAGGTAGACCCCAAGGCACCGGACTCCCCTGACACCTCAGCGTTTCCGGAAACAGCAGGTTCGATCCTGGCTCAGTCCGATGGTGCTCAAATACATCAGCTTTGTGTCGGTAGATTTACTGGCAGAACACATACATTCCGGCATCTTGGCGTCTCGTGTTGTTCTCGGCCCAGCACAACGGCCCTAAGAGGTTACAGGCAGGGGATATCGTAGATGATACCCCTTTACTTTACGGTCTCTGAGCCAAGATCGAACCTGCTGTTTGACCGCTTCTTTGAGGAAGAAAGTCAGTGCATAAACTTTTGTTACAACTGTACTGCATACGTATGCAACTTGGTTTGCTGCATAGTAACAAGTCACAGTCCACCCGTGTGTGTGTGTAATCGTGTGTGCATATAGGCAATATACTGGATACCCTCACCTTCAACGAAGCTGACTATCGAAATTCATATCTGCTAAAAAAAGGTAAGTCTAATTCTTTGATTATTATTATTATTATTTCGAATTTTTACAACTATTTTTCTTTTTTTTAGAATATCATCGTCTGCCTCAACATTATTCCAGTGAGCATTGATCAGTTTGCAGTCTTCAACTTAAGGTAAGCCAAAGCTGTTGGTTGGTGCCAGGTAGTTTTGTTAACAATCCAACTAACGTTCGAGCGCTTCCATTACTATGTGCGATGCAAGTGCTGTGCTACTCTCAGGCAGTAACAACAGGCTACCTGTTAAGAAGCTCGTTCCCTTTCCTATCCTATGATCGCTATGTGCGATGCAAATGCTGTGCTAATCTCAGGCAGTAATAACAGGCTACCTGTTAACGAGCTCGTGCCCTTTCCTATCCTATGATCGCTATGGGCGATACATGTGCTGGGCTACTCTCAGGCAGTAATAACAGGTTACCTGTTAAGAAGCTCGTTCCCTTTCCTATCCTATGATCGCTATGTGCGATGCAAATGCTGTGCTAATCTCAGGCAGTAATAACAGGCTACCTGTTAACAAGCTCGAGCCCTTTCCTATCCTATGATCGCTATGTGCGATGCAAGTGCTGTGCTACTCTCAGGCAGTAACAACAGGCTACCTGTTAACAAGCTCGTGCCCTTTCCTATCCTATGATCGCTATGTGCGATGTAAGTGCTGTGCTACTCTCAGGCAATAATAACAGGCTACCTGTTAACAAGCTCGAGCCCTTTCCTATCCTATGATCGCTATGTGCGATGTAAGTGCTGTGCTACTCTCAGGCAGTAACAACAGGCTACCTGTTAACAAGCTCGAGCCCTTTCCTATCCTATGATCGCTATGTGCGATGCAAGTGCTGTGCTACTCTCAGGCAGTAACAACAGGCTACCTGTTAACGAGCTCGTGCCCTTTCCTATCCTATGATCGCTATGTGCGATGTAAGTGCTGTGCTACTCTCAGGCAGTAATAACAGACTACCTGGTAAAAAACTCAAGCCCTTTCCTATCCTATGATCGCTATGTGCGACGCAAGTGCTAAGTTTACCTTTCTAGGATATCTTTCAGACATACATTAATATTTTTTTGTTTTCTTCTAGGTACATCAAGAATTATTGTTGTCATTCATCCGAGTTGCAGTTCGCAGTCTTTAATCGTCCCTCATCTGGGTCGCAGTCTTGAAACGAGCACACCTTAAGGTATGTTTTAATCTTTTTTAACGATCTCATATGTTTACATGGTTTTTAAAAATCTAAAAAATAGAATTCCGCTTTTATTGTAGAAAAATCAAACGGATTATGCAGACGGCTCAGCATACTTCAGCGATTTGGAGAAAAGATTTTTCCGTGCCTGTGACGACTTCTACTCAATGTGCTAACTGATTTTAGAACTAAATCTTGTGTCATTAGTTTTGTTGGTGCGTAATTATGACCATGAATTCGGAAACTGTACATACATGTTTTTCATCGCGTATTCTAAGCGGCATGATACGAAATTCATTAAAAATTCTAGATCCAAATTCATTTTTACTCTCTTGCTATAATGTTTTCGAAGAAAACGTCAGTGTTTGCTGTCTATGTATACGGCGCTTAAACTAAACGCTAGTCTTGCATGTTCTTTTATTCTTTTCAAAGATAATCATGAAAATCATGAAACATTTTACATTTCTTCTAAAATGACGAAACTCTTACGTTCAGACGATATTTCGATATGGTTTCGCAAACACATCGTTGACATACTGCTAGCTAAATTTCAAACATTTGAAGAAGGAGCGAGGAATAAGGCACTTCAAAGTGTTTTACATCTTCAAGTTAACGTGTGCAAATTTGACCCTTTCAATTCAGGTAGGCGACACATTAAACTTCCTCCAGCGATTGTCAATAAAAGAGCAGTCATCAATATTCAGATTAACGATGATTATTGCTTCTTATGGCACATTGCCAGCAACACGTCATCATTCAAGAACTTCTCAGTACAAGGATATGTTTATCCAGTTACAACAGACATTAAATTTTGAAGGTGTTTCTTTTCCTATGGATTTAGTAAACACATCTACGTTTTCCTTTCCTGTATACGGTGTTGACGGAGACCGTATTGTAGTGCCAGTTTACTCCGCTTATTCTCCCAAACAACATCATCTTCATCTTTTATACGTTTGCAATGAAACCACAAGGCACTACTGCTTTCCCGTCTGTTAAACTCTCATCTTTCAATACACCATGGGAAAAATTTTATTTGTGAGCGATGTTTGCAGTACTTTACGACAGATAGTTTGTTAGCTACACATGTCAATAATTGTACAACACATCCTGCCGTAAAACTTGTTCTGCCAACCACGGAAAATGCATAAATATAGTTTGAGAATTATTATCGACAGGAACCTGTTCCCTTCACGCTATACGGAGATTTTGAATGTTTTACTGTTCCTTTTCAATGTTGCCAACCCGACTTGAGCGAACCTTACACGGATTATGTGCAAAAGCACACTCCGTTTTCAGTAGCTTACAAAGTCGTTTTTTTCGTACAATGCATCTCTATCCTTTTTGCAACCTTACCAATTAGTAAACAAAACACCCAAATGAGAAGCACATACATCAAAGAAGAAAACAAGCACAATACTTACCGAAGGGCAGTAGCATAAAATATGAAGCGTGGAGGGCAAAGGCGAGAATAAAAAGGCCAGCGTCTTACATAACTTTGACAGGTTGCCAGGTAAATATTGCTAGCTACTAAATGACACACGAGATAAATTTTAAAATGAAGAAAATTTACTAAGTAAATGTAATTTGAAAATGGTATAAAATAAGAACAATATATATATATATATATATATATATACCGGTACCTATATATCTTTTTCTAAAATTTAAAAATGCAATCAAACTAAATGAGAGGAACAGTATTTTAAAATAAAGTTGAAATTAAGGTGAAATGTAGCTCACATTAACATAGGCTTCCGCCAGAATTAAGGTTTGTAAATTCATTAATAACTCATTACCTTACATACAGAAAGATTAAAATTTATTTAAAAATTAGTTGCAACCGATATGCGGGCCCGCGATATAAAATCACTTTAAAATTGAAATTTGCTACACTACTAAAATGCTAAATTACAAGACTCACACAAGGACACACGAAAAAGGAAAAAAAAAAAAAGTATAGTGGCTCCAACCGCGAATAAACATTACACCAAAGAAACGAGCTAGATGAAAACACAATAAAATAATAGCGCACAGCAACTCCAACAAAATGAAGTATATTAAAGGAAATTTACAATTAACGGTGCGCACATAATAATAATAATAATAATAATAATAATAATAATAATAATAATAATAATAATAATAATAATAATAATAATAATAATAATAATAATAATAATAGAACACTGAAGCACACAACAGGAACTACCAGTTACCGACGCGAAGACAAGATCCCATTATAATCATCAAAGGCACCCCAAAAAATAACGTATCATCAGATTAGATAAGAAGGGATGACATGACGTAATAAAGACAAAAGCAAGGAACACAAACAATGGGAGAAATGTTATAAGACAACGAAAGAAGAGCCCCATATTAAACTTTTTCGACCAGCAAATTTCAATTTTAAGATTTTGAGTTATTAAAAATAATAATAATTATTATTATTATTTATCCAAGAGGTGATAGTACCAGTTTACATTAGCTTTAGTTAATCAATTCACCTGCGGTTTACATACTTTAGAACAGAGGGGGCCCTGGATTGCGCTACAATGCGAATATGAGGTGTCATTAATTAAGGCCCGTAACAATGCAATAATAATCAAGTACAAATAATCAGCCACGAAGGCAATAGGACAAAAATCAGACAGCAAATATCACCAACCAGGGAAAAATTAAGGGACAAAACACGCACTTAAATGAATTGCAAAAGAATAAAAGTAATAATAATAATAATAATAATAATAATAATAATAATAATAATAATGATAATAATAATAATAATATTCATCATCATTATGAACATCAAGAAAAACAGTTGGCAATAATGCACACCGACAAAACCATAAGATAAAATCACTTACACAAAATACCACCTCATAGACGCATAACTAGCGATCCCGATCTCCCTACATTACATTAATTTTCTTTTTCCAACGGATTCAGTTCAAATATATATAAAATTTTGCTTACAAGGTTACTATACCAAAAGCTGCGTTTATGATGTTGGTCATGTCCACGATGAAATTACTCACTCTAGTGTCTGAACGAACGGGATCCCTTCAATAAATTATAATTTTCAGTACGTACTTGGAGTTAAGATGTCCAACTTACAAGACACTTAAAACTTTTCATACCGATAACGGTTAACTCACAGCACCAAGTTTACATGTTACATTAAGAAAATATTAAGGTTGGAGCACACTGGACAACTTTCAAAAGAATAACAGGGCCTAGCCCTAACATCATCATTTAACCACCGGAGTCAGACTCCATTGCAATTGCTTTCCCTTCTTGCCAAGCCGTCCACTTGGGAGCTTCACACAACACAGCCATCTTGGAGTGTAGCGGCGACCAGACTACTGAGCTCACACGCTGAGCTGGGGAAGTAGCCAGTCGTCCCACAATTCAACGCGTGCACCGCGAAGGTGCGCATAAGTTACAAATGATAATTCAGCGCATCACATAGTCCAGTCAAATGCGTGACAATAATGGATAGAAACTTTGAATTAAATTGGTCTGGTGACCTCCACAGTTAGGTAGCAGTTCCAACAATGGCCGATAATATAGATAACGGCTGGATACCCAAGTCGACATGACAGATGAATAAATAAATACTCTTAGATGTTTTGATGTTATAATTCAGTTATGTCCAGTACATATTAGTTCCCATTTTCACATCACACTTTTTTAAGATGTATCGAGGCGAAAACTGTACGGCATGGTTTTTCAATGAATTGAAGTAGTTGGCGGAACGCGTTCATACGCTTATTTCGCAACCAGTGCCCATTCAAATGACGCTAGGAGAAATGATTTTGCATGATGAAAGTGATAAATGTCACTTCTGTAAACAGTCCATTATTTCCCCACAGATTAAGGTTAGAGACCACTGTCACTTCACCGGGAAATATCGTGGACCTGCACATGATTCGTGCAATCTTTTATATCGTGTACCTAAATTTATTCCATGCTTTTTTATTACTTGTCAGGTTATAACAGTCACTATATCGTTCGTGAATTTGGGCAATTAAATTGTACAAAGTTCACTGTGATTGCGCAAAATCATGAACGGTTTGTTTCATTCAGTTATCTTGTAGGCGATATTAGCATTCTCTTTCGAGATTCCTACAAATCTTTGAACTTTTACTTGATACACGTGTAAATGGGATTTCCAGCGACGACTTGAAGTACATTTGTGAGTATTTTCCAGATCCTGAGGAAAGGGGCTCTGACCTATGACTACATTCAGAGCTTTCAAACATTAGAAGAAACAAAATTACCTCCTCAGTCTGCATTTACAAGTGTGTTAAGTGAATGTAGCACGCTGTCACTCAGCTCATCGTCATACGATAAGCACACGGTATCTATTTCTGATGAAGACTATTTGCATGCCTGCCAGGTGTGGCCAACGTTTCAGCGACAGAGCTTAGGTCAATATGCTGACTTGTATTTGAAGATAGATACACTTTTACTCTGTGATGTGTTTGAGAAGTTTCGTAAAAGGTGTTTATCTATTTACGGATTAGACCCTTGCTATTACTACACAACACCAGGTCGGTCGTGGGATGCGATGCTCAAATTACCGGTGTTCAACTTGATCTTCTAACGGATGTCGACATGCTTTTGTTTTTTGAACGCGGCATTCGCGGCGGACTCGTTTCGCTTGTCAACAGGCATGCTATCGCGAATAATCCCTACCTCGACAACTATAATCCAGAGAAAGAAGATTCTTACCTGATGTATTTCGATGTCAATAATCTGTATGGGTGGGCCATGTCACAGCCATTACCGTGTAAGAATTTTGTATGGCTAACAGAAACTGAAATTCAACATTTAGATGTTTTTGAGGCTCATCGCGGCTACGTGCTGGAAGCTTCTCTTGCATACCCTTCTCATCTGCATGATTCACATTCTGACCTTCCTTTTTGTGTTGAAAATATGATTCCACCTAACTATACGTCGAATCACACTAAACTGCTAGCCAATCTTTTTCGAAAAAGCGCTAATGTTATTCACATACAATGTCTTGTTCAATGTCTCGAATACGTCTTACAGTTAGAGTGTATTCATCGTATCGTTGCGTTTAAGCAGGAAGCATGAAAGATTAGACAGTGGCGTGTTGGGAATAAATTTAAACATGAGAGAGGCGGGAGTGAACTTATGGGACCCATGAACAGCCGAATTTAAAGTAAAACCTAACCAATGCAGAGAAGTATCCCACTTGGAATGATCTCCATGAAGAAAAGCGGTCAACGCAGATCGAAGATTACGATTGATCCCCTCAGCCAGAGATGGTTGAGGGTTAGAAGCGGAATTCGTTACATGGGATATGGACGGATTACAACAGTATTTCCGGAATAGGTTAGATGTGAAAGCCTTTGCATTATCAGAAACTATATTTTGACAGGGACCAAAAGAACGGTAGTCAGCTTAGTGGGGAACAATCATGAAAATCTAGTGAAGCCGTCTACACATTACAATAATAAATTTATTCCCGTGCCCCTTTGATACCTAATGGGGTCTCATGATAATATTTGAAGATCATTGGCACAAGAACTGTCATCTTCTGATCATGCCTCGAAGGGCAACACAAAACCCCGTTACTCAATACATAAGGGACAACACGTTCCCCAGAAGAAATGGTTTCCATTATCGGAGCCAGCACAGGATCTTCTGGTTGATAATTCTCAGTGCCACGAAACAGAGTAGGGGCATCCGTCAGAATAGCATTAATACTAGGAGGTGTGGGCATAGAAAGAGAAGAACTAACTTCCTGTTCACTGGTCTCAATATCACTAGAAAACATGTGACTTAGTCCATCAGCAACTGCATTTTCTGATCCCCTAATGTGTCGTACATCACATAGGAAAGCTGAGATCCTGAGAGCCCGACGGGAGTTACGAGGCCACCTTAAGGCTTCAAATTTGACATGTTCCAGATAAAGGCGTAAATTCTCCAGGGCAAACAACACTGCCAAAGCCTCTAATTCATAGCTAGAATACTTTACTTCTCGAGTCGATAAGGTCCTAGACGCATAGAAGGTATGCCGCCTTCCGAGTTCCGTCTCCTGAAAAAGGACAGCAGCCACCGCAGATGAACAGGCATCACTTTGGACAGTGAATTTCTTAGAGAAATCGGGCATGGCTTGTACAGGGACGTTACAAAGAGCTAATTTAAGGTCTTCAAAAGCTGCTGGCTGCGACGGCCCCCATTCAAATTTTACACGTTTCTTGCGAAGTAAGTTCAAGGGCGCCGCCCTAATAGCAAAGTTAGGAATACATTTCCTGAAAAAATCACTATGCCTATGAATCTAGCGATTCCCTTTATGTCCTTCGGAGGCTTGAAGTCTGTGTTCTTGAATGGTCAATATATACACCATCGGGCGACACAGTATGCCCTAAGAACAACATAGAAGGATTAGCAAAGACTACTTTAGATAATTTAACAGTCAACCCAGGCTTCCGAAGGCGATTGAAGACTTCCGTCAGATGATCTAAGTGCTCTTCGGAGGTCACTGAAAACACGACGACTTCATCGAGGGAATGTTTCAGATATTCGAATTTGGTATCGGAGAAGACCCTCTCCAGCTGTCTAGTAAGGGCAGCTGCACACGTGTGGATCCCGAAGGGGCGCGGTAGTATTGATACAGATTCCAATCCGTGGCGAAAGCCGTCAGGTGTTTGGATTCTTCTGCCAGAGGTATTTTATTATATGCCTGGTTAAGATCTAACATGGTAAAGAACTTAGCCTTGCGAAACCAAGCAAAACAAGAATGAACATTCGGAAGGGGTACAGATTGTAACAAAACCGATATATAAGGCCCTCAGGCCTCCTCTTCCATCCAACCAGGAAGTGAAATATACATACACTGACTGACAGTGACAATGCAACACCAAGGAGGAGTGGTTCGAAAGGGATGAAAGTTGGGGAAAAAACGGAGACGGCACGGATGAATAATTGATGTTTATTTCAGACCGATATGCAGGTTACACAATGCGCACGGCATCGACTCAGTAGGATGTAGGACCACCGCGAGCGGCGATGCACGCAGAAACACGTCGAGGTACAGAGTCAACAAGAGTGCGGATGGTGTCCTGAGGGATGGTTCTCCATTCTCTGTCAACCATTTGCCACAGTTGGTCGTCCGTACGAGGCTGGGGCAGAGTTTGCAAACGGCGTCCAAAGAGATCCCACACGTGTTCGATTGGTGAGAGATCCGGAGAGTACGCTGGCCACGGAAGCATCTGTACACCTCGTAGAGCCTGTTGGGAGATGCGGGCAGTGTGTGGGCGGGCATTATCCTGCTGAAACAGAGCATTGGGCAACCCCTGAAGATACGGGAGTGCCACCGGCCGCAGCACATGCTGCACGTAGCGGTGGACATTTAACGTGCCTTGAATACGCACTAGAGGTGACGTGGAATCATACGCAATAGCGCCCCAAACCATGATGCCGCGTTGTCTAGCGGTAGGGCGCTCCACAGTTACTGCCGGATTTGACCTTTCTCCACGCCGACGCCACACTCGTCTGCGGTGACTATCACTGACAGAACAGAAGCGTGACTCATCGGAGAACACGACGTTCCGCCATTCCCTCATCCAAGTCGCTCTAGCCCGGCACCATGCCAGGCGTGCACGTCTATGCTGTGGAGTCAATGGTAGTCTTCTGAGCGGACGCCGGGAGTGCAGGCCTCCTTCAACCAATCGACGGGAAATTGTTCTGGTCGATATTGGAACAGCTAGGGTATCTTGCACATGCTGAAGAATGGCGGTTGACGTGGCGTCCGGGGCTGCCACCGCTTGGCGGCGGATGCGCCGATCCTCGCGTGCTGACGTCACTCGGGCTGCGCCTGGACCCCTCGCACGTGCCACATGTCCTTGCGCCAACCATCTTCGCCACAGGCGCTGCACCGTGGACACATCCCTATGGGTATCGGCTGCGATTTGACGAAGCGACCAACCTGCCCTTCTCAGCCCGATCACCATACCCCTCGTAAAGTCGTCTGTCTGCTGGAAATGCCTCCGTTGACGGCGGCCTGGCATTCGTAGCTATACACGTGTCCTGTGGCACACGACAACACGTTCTACAATGACTGTCGGCTGAGAAATCACGGTACGAAGTGGGCCATTCGCCAACACCGTGTCCCATTTATCGTTCGCTACGTGCGCAGCACAGCGGCGCATTTCACATCATGAGCATACCTCAGTGACGTCAGTCTACCCTGCAATTGGCATAAAGTTCTGACCACTCCTTCTTGGTGTTGCATTTGCTCAGTCAGTCAGTGTATATTACATTGTATTACTTACAATAAGTAGATCTCATACAAATTTAATTAATAAAAATACAAGGATGGTGATATTACATTAAGATGAAATAAATTAAGATTAAATTAAGATGAAATAAATCAGATATAATGAAAGGATAAATTCTTCAAACTAATATTCTACATGTAAAAGAAAGAGGCAGTACATAAAACTTGATTTTAAAAACAAACCGGATAAGAATTTTAGACTCTCTACCAGGACATCCATAACAAGAGAATGGTTGTAAGTAGCAGCATCAAGTTTACAGATGATCCTTACTAGTGCATAAAATGTCTCCAAAGTGCTTCCTTGAAAGTGCGAATAGCGCTTAACCCCTTGATACTTTCTGGAAGGAGGCTCCACTCACGGCAGGCAATTACTGTGAATGATTTATCGTAGATGGCAGTTCTATGGGTAGGTAAAGCAAGGGTGGAATTATTAGCAGATCTGGTGTTAAGACTATGATAAGAGGATAGGTATTTGAAATATGAAGTAAGGTAAAGTGGCTTTGAAAAATTAAGGATTTTATGGAGATGGCATAGGGTATGCACAGTGCGACGGATTTCTAGTCGGGGCCAAGATAGGTGGTTATATGAAGGAGTTACGTGGTCATAGTACCGCAGGTTACAGACGTATCTCACACATGCATTTTGACCACGTTGTAATCTGCTCAATAACATGTTCCGAGTGTCTCTATAATTCGCGTCACAATAGTCGAAATGAGGGAAAACCAGAGCTTCTACCAGTATTTTTTGAGTTTTTCAGGAAAATAAGTATTGATACCCGCGCAGCATGTGCAAAGCAGAGAATGTTTTCTGGGTGATGTTTGTAATATGCGTTTTCCATGACATATCTTCATCGAAAGTAACACCTGGGACTTTTACTGATGACATGAATGGTATGTTAGTATTACACAACCTTATATATGGAATCTCTGGTCGATTGACCTTCGCGAGTAGTTTAGGGTATCCAAGGATGCGCGCTTGCGTTTTTGCTGGGTTTAACCTAAGACCACATCCCAAAGACCAAGAAGAAAACGATGTTAAATCCTGATTGATTTTGTCTACGGCCGAAAATATTAGATTTGGAGATGTATGGAGGTACATTTGTACACCATCAGCATAAATATGGTATTTGCAGTGTGTTAGGATTTGGGAGACGTTATTAATATAAATAGAAAAAGGAAGGGGTCCTAACACCGACCCTTGGGGCACACCACACTGCACAGACCGCCAAATTGATTTGTTTATTCTATCTGTAACACACTGCCGACGGCCTTATAAGTAGGAATGCAACCAAAGGAGGGCGCTGTCCGAGTAATAGAGGAAATACAATTTCGAGAGCAAAATGTCAATTTCAACAGAGTCAGAAGCTTCGTTCAAGTCTAGGAGTATTAAAACTGTCACTTCCTCGTTGTCCATAGCTTCCCGGATGTCTTCTGTGACCTTCAGTAGTGCCGTTATAGTGCTGTGTGCTTGGCGAAAACCAGATTGTAGTGGATGAAGTATGTTGTAAGTCGTCATGTAGTCTGTTATTTGTCTATGAGCGATGAACTCTAGCGCGTTGGATAAAGCAGAAAGTATGCAGATGGCTCTGTAGTCAGATGGTTCAGAAGGGGATGCTACGTTTTTAGAGGACGTTTAATGCCCACTTTCCATATTTCGGAAATGTGCTCTCTACAAGGGAAGAGTTAAATTTGTTAATTAGTGCAGGTAATATCACATCCAGAATAAGTTTTATCATCTCTATTCCTATACTGTCATTTCCTTTTGCCGCTGATATTATCCGATTTATAGCAAACCTGACTTTTGAGTGGGTTGTTGGACGGAAGTAGAAGTTTTCTCTATCTGTTCGCGTCTTTGCATAATTCCCGTCTAGAACTATATGTTTCAGTGCTGCATTTAATGTGTAGTTAGATGAAAAATAATCGTTCAGTTTTTCCAAGGGTATATTTTTTTCGTCGTCGTCTCGTCCTTTGGTAATTCCAAAGCTCTTTATGGATTTCCACAATACAGCTGTTGAAGCATTTCTTTGAATTAA